>NC_057800.1:666890623-667190623 GCF_018294505.1 Triticum aestivum
CCAGTGCTCTCCTAAGATATAAGAATCCTACCGAGTGAAGAGCAAACCTCTCACTCGGGGGCTTAGCTGCAGCACAGTGCTCGCCTAAGTTATAAAAATCCTACCGAGTGGTAAGCCAGACTTCCACTCGGAGGCTTAGCTGCAGTCCAAGTACTCGCCTAAGTTATCAAAATCCTACCGAGTGAAGAGCAAACCTCTCACTCGGGGGCTTAGCTGCAGCCCAGTGCTCGCCTAAGATACAAAAATCCTACCGAGTGGAGAGCAAACCTCTCACTCGGGGGCTTAGCTGCAGCCCAGTGCTCGCCTAAGATATAAAAATCCTACCGAGTGAAGAGCAAACCTCTCACTCGGGGGCTTAGCTGCAGCCCAGTGCTCGCCTAAGTGGATTATGGAATAAGTCGACTGCAGTGAGCGTCTTGCTTTGAACCTACAAAAGACATTTCAAGCCAAAAGCAATCATACTCAAACATCGAATTCAAGTTCGGAACGATACCTAAAGGAACCGAAAGTTCTCAGGCGCTAAGCCTATTAAGGTTTATCGGTTACAACTCCACTCGGCATACCGAGGCAAATTTAAAGCGTCGAGCTTAAAAGAAGTTTTTTACCCCTCCTGTGGAGGGCTGGAAGGTGCAACAAACTCATCAAGATCAATTCCATCTGCGATCCGAGTGGCAGCAGCAATGAAAGTTTCCATAAAGGACCGAAAGTCATGTTTCTTGGTGTTGGCCACCCGGAGGGCCGCCAGCTTGTCTTCTCGCACATCTTTGCAGTGGACTCGGGCCAGACATAGAGCAACATCTGCACCGCACCGAGCCGAGGACTTTTTCCACTCCTGCACTCGACCAGGGACTGTGTTCAAGCGAGCCATCAGCGACTCGAGGTCATGCTGGAGTGTCTCCCCGGGCCAGAGCGTTGAGTCGATGCGAGATGTGGCGACCTTCAGCCTTGCGAGATAGTCCACGACAGCTGCGACACGGGACTCCAGTCGGAAAACATTCATGGAAACTTCGTCGTCCACCGGAGAATTGACGGGGTGAAGGTTTGGTTCCAGCCGGCTAGTCTCCTTCAAAGTCTTGACAAAATTCTGCAAGGGCGATCACCGAGTCAAGGCAACGGTCGAATGGAAAAATCACAGTTGAAAATGATTGTTGAGCATAAAGGTTTACCTTCAAGCATAAGAAACAGCTTCTTGGCAAGACCATTCAGGAAGGCCTCCAGATCATTTTTCTTCTCAAGAGCAGCTTTCAGATTGGTATTTTCTTGTTCAAGCTTGGTGACTAAAGCTAACTTCTCGTTGGCAAGCTTGATCCTCTCAGCTAGTTCAAGGTCTTTTTTCTGTTGGGCCTCCTTCACCTTACCTGCAAGTTACAGCAAGATCAGATTTTGAAACAAATAAAGGGAAAAAGCAGTCGTCGAAGTCTCACCAAATATACCTTTGGTCTCCTCCTTTGCCTTCGTCAGATTCTCCTGAGCCAGCTTCAAATCCAGCTCGAGCTGAATGTGCTTGTTTTCCAGCTCAGTGTAGCGAGCCGCAAGGTCACAGGATCTCTGGGAAGAATCAATCGACTAAATGTCAACGATAATTCACTTCCGAGTGGAACAGGAAAAATCATGCGTTTCTAAGACTACAGCCGAATACAAGCATTCGACCGTAGTCTCGGGGACTACACCCAGTGGGTGCACTCAGCGTGCCCCCACTAATCCTGTTGAAGACAGAATCGACCAGTCGACCTAAAAAAAACAACAAGATGTATTCTTTGAGACTGTAATCGACTGCAAGCAGTCGACCACAGTCTCGGGGACTACACCCAGTGGGTGCACTCAGCGTGCCCCCACCGGTTTGCGAAATCCATTCGCCGTAGTCGAATGACGGAGAGACTAAACTTATAAAGCCTAAGGCCGACTGCCAGCAGTCGACCTTAGCCTTGGGGACTACACCCAGTGGGTGCACTCAGCGTGCCCCCACCGGTTTGCGAAATCAATTCGCCATAGTCGAATGACGGAGAGACTAAACTTATAAAGCCTAAGGCCGACTGCTAGCCTTAGGGACTACACCCAGCGGGTGCACTCAGCGTGCCCCTGCTAACACGGAGTTTAAATTGACACACCCAGTGGGTGATTACTATAAATTCTGGAAAGAAAAGTTTTTGATAGCATATCCTAACAGAACAAGTGGTGGTCGACTGACCTGAACATTGCTTTGAAGGGCGGAACTGGCGTCGTAAGCTGCCTGGCCCGCATCCCGGATGGTCTTCAACTGCTCCATCATGATCCCTGCCTGGCGTATCGCCTCCTTCGCGGCGCCAGCTTGGTCCTCTGGGACGTGGTGCGTCGTGAAGAGGGAGGGCTGTAGAGCACTCGTCAGCGGATCTGCGGAGGACACAGTGTGTCGAGTGGTGTTCTCTTCCTCCGCGACCAGGGTCTCAGGCACCGTCACATCCTGGAGCACCCTGCCGGCAGACGCTTTCCTACTCCTTCTGTGCTTCAACGGTTCCTCATCTTCATCATCATCAGGGAGAGTGATAACAACATTGGATGGAGCTACATAAAAGAATCAGAGTCAGAGATCATGAGTCAGTCGACTAGAAACGGTGTTAAGAGTATAGTACCAGGTTTCGAGGTTGCTGCCTCCTCCATCTCATGGTCATCAGCCCGGGCTGAGGTCTCAGAAGTAGCAGCACTGCAACTCCAAGGAATCAGTCGACTAACTCCAGCACCAACCAGAGATAAAGTTCATACAAAACAAAAAGACTTAAGCAGCATGATTACCCTGATATGGTGGGGATGGACACCTTCATCTTCGGCAGGAGCTTGGTCGGCTTTGACGGGGCCGCCCTGGGCTGCTTCGACGCCTTTTCAGTCGGCGCCGGAGAGGTGGTCCGAGGGCGCTTGGTCGACTGTGTGACAGTCGCAACCCCCTTGCCACGTTCAGTCGCAGGGTCATGGACAAGCTTCGACCGCCTTTCCGAGCGCGGTGGTGCAACCTCCTCCTCCTCCTCTTCCTCGTCCTCACCATCATCATCATCATCGTCATCATCGTCATCATCATCATCATCCTCAGTGGCATCCGAGTCCCGCTCCTCCTCCTGGCTCTCGCCCCCGCTCGCTTCTCCCTCCTCAGTTGGAGCCTGTGCTCCGTTGGGCATCGAGTACAGCTCAGTGAGGGCCTGATTGACATCAAGACAGAGATCAGTCGACCGATCGGCAGAGAAAACAGAAATAAATGTGACGAGAATACAATGGGAAGTGGAGCAGACATACCTTGTTTGGATCACTATGGCAGTCGAGTGGAGGAATCCTTCTGGCTCCGCGAGGGTTATCCTTGTTCCCAGTAACAGCGGCCATCCACCTTTCCAGAGTGGCATCGTCGACTGTTTCTGGATTGACCCGAGTCACATCCTTAGTCCCGCAGTACAACCACATGCAATGGCTCCGGAACTGAAGAGGCTGGATACGAGGCCTAAGGAAAACCTCCAGGAGATCCATACCCGTCACTCCCTCCCGAACCAACTGAACTACACGCTCCATCAGCATCTTCACGTCAGCTTTCTCCTCCGGAATCACCTTCAGAGAGGAGGGCTTGTTCACTCGGTCCATGGTGAACTGAGGGAGTCCACTTGACTGCCCCGGTGTCGACTGATCCTGGCAGTAGAACCAGGTCGACTGCCAGCCTCTGACTGACTCGGGAAATGTCATGGCTGGGAAGGTGCTCTTGTTCCTCACCTGGATCCCTAGACCCCCATACATTTGGACAACTCGGGTTTTTTCGTCGCCTGGGCTCGCCTTCTTCACGGTCTGAGAGTGACACGTGAATATGTGCTTGAACAAACCCCAATGCGGTCGACAACCCAGGAAACTCTCACACATGGACACAAACGCGGCAAGATAGGCGATAGAATTCGGGGTGAAGTGGTGGAGTTGCGCTCCAAAGAAGTTCAAGAAACCACGGAAGAAAATGCTCGGCGGCAAAGAAAATCCGCGGTCGACATGGGTAGCCAGAAGCACGCACTCACCCTCTTCCGGCTGGGGCTGCCACTCTTTCCCCGGAAGCCTCGCAGCTCCATGAGGGATCAGGCCCTCGTTGGCCATGTCGAGGAGATCCTTCTCCGTGATGGTCGACTGGATCCAATCTCCCTGGACCCAGCCTTTCGGCAGGCGAGATCTAGACGAAGACCCGCCACGACTGGTGGATCTCCCCTTCGCCTTCTCCGTCGCCGACGCCTTCTTCGCGTGTTCCAACGCCGCCGTCTTCTCCTTGACCATGGCTGCCGGCGGGACGCGCGAGGGGAAGTTGTGCGGAGGCGAGAGCGAGCGCGTTGGGTGGAGACGAAGGGAGCAGAGAGAGAATGCTGAGGCACTGTTCAAAAAACCCTCGCCGGGCGCATTTATAAGATCCCTTCCGAGTGGATGACAGGTGGGCCCGGTCGATCTAATCATATCCTGAACAGTTACGCGGACGCGATACGTGGCGAAAAAAGCGGCGCGGGGATCGAGGCGTCTATGCCCTGTCCCGTCCGAACACCGCGGTCCGCCCCGCTTCGCGCGCTTCCCCAAATTTCGCATCCCGCGGAATCCGCGAACGGCAGATCGGTCTGCCAAACGTGGGATTTCCTGCGATCTGTCGCTCGGAAATCGGCGAAGTCCAAAAGATCACTCGACGAAGGAAAAGAATGGATCGAGTCGACTGAAGAAAAGTTGCTCACTTTCAACAAAGAGATTTTTTAGTTCAAAACAACGCACGACCAGTATGCGAAGGCTAATCGGAAACAACATCAACTCCTTCATCACTCAAGCCTCAATCCATTCGGGGGCTAATGATGGAGTCATGTACCTAGGGTAGGGTCACAGACCTGATCTAAGTACCCTGCCCAAGGACACCCTTAGAAGAAACCACCTTCCAGTCGACCTACGAGGGACTCACTCGACTGACTTGAAGGACTCGACCACGAAGACTCACTCGACCACCAGAAGGTCAAGAGGCACTCTGCACTGCAACGGTCTGTAATTAAGTAGACTTTATGATAGTAAAGACACTTTATGTGGGGCGTTACCAGTAACGCACCGGACTTAATGTACCTTAAACCCTTCATTACGTGGGCTAGCTGGGGTCCTGGCGCACTCTATATAAGCCACCCCCCTCCACAGGCAGAAGGGTTCGGCACCTTGTAATCCATATACACATAATCCACTCGACCGCCTCCGGGCTCCGAGACGTAGGGCTTTTACTTCCTCCGAGAAGGGCCTGAACTCGTACATCTCTTGTGTTTACAACCTCTCCATAGCTAGGACCTTGCCTCTCCATACCTACCCCCACTCTACTGTCAGACTTTGATCCACGACAGAAGGCACCTCCTAGGTGCCTTGGGGAGGAGGGATTCCTCCCTTGGCCGCACCCCCTAGGAGATTGGATCTCCTAGGGCCGCCCCCCCCTTGGACTCCCTATATATAGTGGGGAAAGGAGGGCCTCTCATAACACATCTTTGGTGCCTCCCTCTCCCTCTCGAACACATTCTCCTCCTCCATAGTGCTTGGCGAAGCCCTGTCGGAGTACTGCAGCTCCACCACCACCACGCCGTCGTGCTTCTGCTGGAGCCATCTTCCTCAACCTCTCCTTCCCTCTTGCTGGATCAAGAAGAAGGAGACGTCACGCTGACCGTACGCGTGTTGAACGCGGAGGTGCCGTCCGTTCGGCGCTAGGATCTCCGGTGATTTGGATCACGTCGAGTACGCCTTCCTCATCCCCGTTCTTTGAACGCTTCCGCACGTGATCTACAAAGGTATGTAGATGCAATCCAATCACTCGTTGCTAGATGAACTCCTAGATGGATCTTGGTGAAACCGTAGGAAAAATTTTGTTTTCTGCAACGTTCCCCAACACTAACCACCCGGGCCGTCTGCACCTCCCACGACCGCTGCAAGATCAGGTCGGAGACGCCGGTCGCCCACGCAATACAGGAGTCGGCGGCCACCACTCGCTGCCCACCGCCAACGTGATCTGAGGGCTCGGACTCAGTGTTCTTCTCACCGCCTCCTCCTCGCGTGAACGCGCCATTTTTCCTTTGCGCCGTCGACTGTGCTATACCGGCACTTATAGTTTGCCACGCACTAACCGCTG
The DNA here is from genome assembly GCF_018294505.1 of Triticum aestivum. NCBI lineage: Eukaryota > Viridiplantae > Streptophyta > Magnoliopsida > Poales > Poaceae > Triticum > Triticum aestivum. The sequence goes on from NC_057800.1 coordinate 666,896,739, forward strand.
CCATCTACTCCGTGGCACCGTCTCCGAGATAAGGTATTACCTGATCGTAACTCTTTATAATCGTTGTCCGCCGCTCCTTTAGTAGTTGAACCCTCATAGGTTTTGCACCCAAATAGGTTCTGTGCTTAAACCCATAAGTGGATCATATGTTAAATGACCTAGTTAATTTTGTTAAAATTAATTCTCTGCTAATTTTGTTATACATCTTCCAATTTTGTTCAGATTAATTGCATACGAGAGCCAGCAATTTCAGTTTCAGATACAAACCTTCATAATGGAGAAAAGCCCATCTCCGAAATTACCGACGCGGTAAGTAATTGACTGTTTGTGTACAATCATTTCGTACACATAATTCATGTGTACTCAGTATAATTTAATGGCATGTAACAGGAACTCGCCTAAAAGCATGGTCATATGAAGTTAGTATGCTCACAGACAAGGTTCGGAAAAACCATGAAACTGTTGTCACAAGACCACAAAAAGTACATCATATCAGAAACCAGTCTTGGCGGTCTAACCCAGATGCATGAAGTGACTCTACGGCGCATAATGTTGGTTAGACTAGCCAAGAGCATAGATATGGACACGCAATCCATTACCATCGGTAAAACACCAATTCCTATAACAAAAGAGGACGTGCAAGGTATATTTGGCATTCCGATAGAAGGGGAGGATATAGAGTCACATCTGGAAATGCAAACCGATACAGAATTGTTTACTGCCTATGCAAACTATGGGCAAATTTTGATTTCTGACCTTGAAACGGCGATCCGAGCTTCCAAAGCCCCAGACGGCGATTTCCTGAGACGGTTCATTCTGTACACAATTGGTACTGTTCTAGCACCAACATCACAACATTATGTGGACTCGAAATTTCTCAACCTTGTTACAGATCTTGAAAACCTTCGGAAATTTAACTGGGGATGTTTCACACTTAATCACTTCTTCAAGTCCATTCACAAGTTTAGAAATCGAGATCACGTAAATCTACAAGGAAATCTAATTCTTCTCCAGGTTAGTGCTAGATCACTACTTAATGTCCTTTAATTATTGTTCTGTTGCATATCTGTATGGTGATGAACTAATTTATTGTGTAGTATTGGTACTGGGAGCACGTGCGTAGTGGCAGATTAATGTATGCTTCGAGACCCCCTCCATTGATCGCACGATGGGACAAAATGATGGCTACTTTAAGAAGCGATGCTTACGAGAAAGGAGGTCTTCATAACGGGCTGGTACCTATCTACAATTGAAATTTCTATATCCGTTTTTTTATTTGGTACTAATGGTTCATTATATTTTATAAAAATAGGCTGTCATGGAAATTTGTGCTCCTCAACGACCGTCCGAGAATTCTAATAATTTTCTAAGAAAAAAAGATGAACATGTGCATCAACATGATTCGTATCGAGCACCATCACAAGGACAACAATTTAGTACCCAACAAGTATGTACTCCAAGGACTATTTGTTTTTGCAATATCACAAATAGGTGTCATGGAACCTCATTCATTTAGCTATTGTTATCAACGGGGTTTTATTTTGTTTACACAGATTGAAATGGTAGTTGAAGTCATGAATGCACGCATTGCTGATCATGAAAAGAAGGTAGGCAGGAAGTTAATGGAAATTGAGCACATATTAGATGTCAAATACCAGACTCTAGGCGAAGACTTGATCGACATGAAGACTAAAACTGGCACTAATCCTAGGTTGTCGAAGGCCGAGGACGAAATTAAAGACTTAAGGAGGGAACTCCATGTATGTCATACTATGCATTTTGTATTTTTTATGAATATGTTCCTTCATGTTCATTATTGTTTGCAATGTTACATGAATTGAAATACGAATTTACAAGCAACCGACAATCAGTGTCACAGAAAGGAGGCATGCAGGTGATCAATATGGCCCAACACATCAATATCTAAAAGTAACAAACTAATGATGAACTACCTTTGTTCATTGTAGGATCAAGTCAATGTGGGCAATTCATCCCTGACAGGAACTCCTAGGCCTAGCCAATTCACGACAGGGACTTCGAGTACACCAAGTGCAAGACACGTGACGGAAAACAATGAGGAACCACAATTAACTCCGATGAAGCCTGTCTTTGGTAATGATTACAAGTTCACGGATGAGGACATAGAGACAGCCGTTTACATCCGAGGAACATACGACCCTGTTGAAATAGCTAGAATCAGAGACATTTCCCTCACAGCAGAAAATCTGAAGCGAAATTTGGACGACAAATACATTTATGGTGATGTAAGCCCATTATACTCTATTCTACATCATTACTGCAACAACTGTCTTATTATTGTATGATTGAAAATTTGGTAGGTTATTATGGCATATGCTCGCATTAGCCAAATTGAGAATGATACTACCTCAATCATATCCCCTCAAGAAACCAAAAAGCTGTTACAAATGAAGGGGGTGGTTCCTGTTGGACGTGCAGCCTCATGGTTAGCTCGTGTAGCAGGAAAATTTGTAGGGCGCCGAAAGGTACACGTTTTCCACACTTTCATAGTTTACGTACACACTGTACACGACAAATTTCAGTTCTCAACCCAACCCAAATTTTACTGCAGGTGCATGTCCCACTGAATGTACACCAAAACCATTGGATGTTAATGATGTTTAATTTTGACAAAAAAGAAATTCAGACTCTGAACTCCGTGAATTATCATTGCGACAAGACCAAGGAAGATTCTCTTGTAAGTGTTCTCTTGCTGCCTCTTTTGATCCGCATGGAACATGAGCTCACAAAGTACCTAACCCTATGTATAACTCGTCGTACCCTAGGTGGACTCGATTCAGTTCTGCATTGATGAAGCTGTCAAGAAAGGGTTGATATCACCAGCTAAGAGCATCAATTTTGCCGAATGGACCAAAAAACGCTATGAGAACATACCACAACAGACCGATGGGTACGCATGGCCTCATAAATTATTATTTGCATACACGAATAAGATTACTGATCTTTAACTAAACATCGCAGGACTTCCTGTGCGGTTTGGACACTGCAGTACATGTTGTCATGGAACGGGGATGAAATGACCAATATTTTGAACCAGGTAATTGAATGCCTAATTTAAATTTGTACTTTGTTTAGCTTGAAAGCTATGCTGACGTCAGTGTCGGTTATCCAATATAGGCAAGGATATATATTTTCAGGTGGAAAATATGTACAGCCTTACTGCATTCAAATTGCAATGCGCTTCGTCTCGAATCATATAAGTTCCCCACAACGGTTAGCGCTACATGAAGAATATATCATTTATTTCATAAGTCTCATGATTAGAACTAACACAGCACTCTCTCTTATACAGAAGGAGGTGTAGGATGCCCAGCAAGCAGTTCTACCTGATGCTTCAGAAGAGGATGTACAATTAGTCAACAATCCTGATGGTTCCAACAAACCTGACACATCCAACTCCCAGAAGGATACCGGTGCACCCAACTCCCCCAAAAGGAAGAGAGCACGTGGACACCCGAGAAAGCTAGTCGATCCCGAGCAAGCAGCAAAAACAAAGAGTCTTGAAGAACTGAAACTTAAATTTGACAGCAAGACCATAGCCAACCAAGTGTCTTCGTTACCATCACGGTCACGCAGAGAGCATAAACCAGCACCAGCTTTATTGATCCCATTCAAACACAAATAGGTAGCATCAATTGATCATCAATTGATACATGCTCATGCTCATGCTCTACTTCTAGCATCATTTGATACACGTTTTGTTCTTATCAGAAAGTGGAAATAGGTACTTTTGGCAATCATGAGCATCCTCTACTTATTGCAATATCTAATGCATTGATACATTCTCATGCTCATGCTCTACTTTTAGCATCATTTGATACACGTTTAGTTCTTATCAGAAAGTGGAAATAGGTACTTTTGGCAATCATGAGCATCCTCTACTTATTGCAATATCTAATGCATTGATACATTCTCATGCTCATGCTCTACTTTAGCATCATTTGATACACGTTTAGTTCTTATCAGAAAGTGGAAATATGTACTTTTGGCAATCATGAGCATCCTCTACTTATTGCAATATCTAATGCATCATCAGTACAAAGCTTGATTTGGCAATAGGTGGAATCGGCAATCATTTGCATGCTTTAATTTTGTCAAAAATTAATGCATAGTTCAGTTGTAACTGCTCATAGATATGGCAGGAACATGCTGAGTTATACACTAAACATAGTCATGCCAAGCTATAACTACCATAGTCATATTATTAGAGTTCCTAGAATGCATCACCGTACGGCAGAATAACACAGCAACCATAACATAGGCCACCGTACGATACTTGAGTTGCTAAGGCCTTGTACAATGCAAGGTGCTTAGGGGAGTTGCTTATAGAAATAAACCAGGCTTTTCTTAAGCACAGGTGCTTATTTGTACAGGGTAGACGCATAACTAGGTGTCTCTCCTATAGAAACAGGCATCGGTGCTTCAGAAAAACCCTGTTTATTTTTCTAAGCACCACCCTAAGCATCTAGCATTGTACAAGGCTTAACATGCATCACCAAAATAGTATTAACAACTTGGAACACTAAACCAAAGTAGCAGCAAACTCTTAACATAAACGGCAGATCAACCACCGCTCAGCATAGGTTCAGACACACCATAGGACATCAGTTTTAGAGTCGAACAACAAACAAACATAGATAACATAAGAGGACACGGCGGTCCTGGGGCAGCATCAGCACTCTAGCAGCACATCACTTCTCTCCCTTCTTCAATGCATGTTGTAGGGCTCATTGACTTTGACAATCTCGAGGAAGCGTGCGTAGGCCGCATGTTTAGCCAGAGTACTGGCACTATGCTTCTTACCATGTCCATTGCCAGTGCTGAAGGCATGCTGGATCATGCCATCTATGCCGCCACCGATCACCTTGCAATAGAAAGGGCACCCAATGATAGAGGCTAAGGTGTCCCGATGTTTCGATGAGATGGTGGCTATCGTTTTCTGTGGGAGTCGACCTTGATGATCCGACTACGAACGTGCGAGACGTCGCGCCTTAGCAATCGCTAAACCAACTTCCGAGGGGTTATTGACCACGCCGGAGCACGATCAACCTAACCACGAGGGTCTGTTTCCTGCGAGCAAACGAAGAACAAGCAAGAAACTGAGATTGCAATCTGGATATTGCGAATATAAGATGAAAGCTTTATTGATCAAGGTGGGGTTCTGTGACGTCTTGGTCTGGTCGTTGGACACAAACGAAGTACGAGAAGTTGCAGCTATGGCGAACTTTTAATCTAAACAAAACCCAAAGTCTAAACGATGCACTAAGGGCTGTATATATGGAGGAAGAGGGGGGAATTTCGTGGCCCTTGAGGGTGGGGTCTGAAACCAACCCTAACTCTTGTTTCCCCACACATACGGACTCTAAAAATAGCCTATACTTAAGTATTTCGAAATTACATGGGCCTGGCCCATTAATAAGGTGACGCAGCACCTAGAATAGCCAATGGACGATATTATGAAGTGGCATCTTGTATATTTCATCCAAGGCTTCATGCACTCCTTATGGCGGCTTCAAAGTCCTGAAATCATCACTTGTAACTCCGTTCTTGATCCCCTTGCGCATGCCATCAACTCCATGCGTGTTCTTGCTCCAATGTTCATCCTTCTCCAAGCTAGGCCCTTCATTTGTAAGCAAAACAAATGTATCCAATTTAGGCAGCATCATAATCTCATGAACATTAGAATCATTACCAAGAAACAAAAAGTACCTGGTAATTTAATTGGCGTGCGCGAGCTCTAGTAATTGGTCCAGTATATGTAACAGTAGGGGCTGTGGGTGTAACAATGGTATTGATGTCCTCATCATCCTCCCCTTCTTGAAATGAAGTCGTCCTCGACGGAAGCTCATCTTCCTCACCCAAATAAGGCTTCAAATCTGCAATGTTAAAAGTGGGACTAACCCCAAAATCTACAGGTAGCTCAAGTTTATATGCATTATCATTTATTTTCTCTAACACCTTAAAAGGACCATCAACACGTGGCATTAACTTTGATTTGCGCAGATAAGGAAATCTATCTTTACGCAAATGTAACCAAACAAGATCTCCAGGCGCAAACACAACATGTTTTCTACCCTTATCTCCAGCAAGTTTGTATTTAGCATTCATACGCTCAATGTTTTCCTTAGTTAACTCATGCATTTTTAAAATCAATTCAGAACGTTCTTTAGCATCAAAATTAACCTTCTCTGAAGATGGAAGAGGCAACAAATCAATAGGTGCACGAGGTAGGAAACCATACACAATTTCAAAAGGGCACATCTTAGTAGTAGAATGCAATGAACGGTTATAAGCAAATTCAATATGAGGCAAGCATTCTTCCCACATTTTCTTATTATTCTTCAAAACAGCCCTAAGCAGAGTAGACAATGTTCTATTGACTACTTCAGTTTGTCCATCAGTTTGGGGTGACAAGTAGTACTAAAAAGCAGTTTAGTCCCCAACTTAGCCCATAAACATCTCCAAAAGTGGCTAAGAAATTTAGTATCACGATCTGAAACAATAGTATTTGGCACACCATGCAAGCGAATAATTTCACGAAAGAAAAAATCAGGAATATTAACAGCATCATCGCTTTTATGACATGGTATAAAGTGTGCCATTTTCAAGAATCTATCCACGACAACAAATATGCTATCCCTCCCCTTCTTTGTTCGAGGTAAACCTAAAACAAAGTCCATAGATATATCCTCCCAAGGAACACTAGGTACAGGCAAAGGCATATATAAACCATGAGGATTGAGTCGTGACTTAGCTTTTTGACATGTAGTGCAGCGAGCAACAAAACGCTCAACATTCCGTCTCATCTTTGGCCAAAAGAAATGTGTAGCAAGTATATCCTCCGTCTTCTTCATTCCAAAGTGTCCCATTAGTCCTCCTCCATGCGCCTCCTGCAACAACAAAAGACGAACGGAGCTAGCTGGAATGCATAGCTTGTTAGAACGAAACACAAATCCATCATTAACGACGAACTTGTTCCATGTTCTACCTTCTTTACAATTCTGCAATATATCTTTAAATTCAACATCATGCACATATTGATCTTTGATGGTCTTCAAACCAAATATTTTAAAGTCAAGTTGTGAAAGCATAGTATAATGACGAGACAATGCATCAACAATAACATTTTCTTTACCCTTCTTGTGTTTAATGACATAAGGGAAAGTCTCAATGAATTCAACCCATTTAGCATGTCTACGGTTCAGTTTTGCTTGACTTTTAATGTGTTTCAATGATTCATGATCAGAATGCATAATAAGTTCTTTGGGCCACAAATAATGTTGCCATGTTTCTAAAGTCCGAACAAGAGCATATAATTCTTTATCATAAGTAGAATAGTTCAGACTAGGCCCACTCAATTTTTCAGAAAAGTATGCAATAGGTTTGCCATCTTGTAATAACACACCTCCTAATCCAATTCCACCAGCATCACATTCAAGCTCAAAAGTCTTATTAAAATCAGGAAGTTGGCGTAAAGGAGCATGTGTCAACTTATCTTTCAATACCGTGAAGGCGTCTTCCTGTGCAGTACCCCAAACAAAAGGCACATCCTTCTTTGTAAGCTCGTTGAGAGGTGCAGCAATGGTGCTGAAATCTCTCACAAAACGCCTATAGAAACCAGTGAGGCCAAGGAAACTCCTCACTTGTATGACCGGTTTGGGCTGCGGCCAACTCTCAATAGCTTCAATCTTGGCTTTATCAACTTCAATTCCCTGTGGAGTAACAACATAGCCAAGAAAAGATACTCGGTCGGTGCAAAAGGTGCACTTCCCAAGGTTACCAAACAAACATGCATCACGTAGAGCGATAAAAACAGCACGTAAATGTTCCAAATGTGCTTCCAAAGATTTGCTATAAATCAGTATATCATCAAAATAGACTACCACAAATCGTCCAATGAAAGCACGTAAAACTTTGTTCATTAATCTCATAAAAGTACTAGGCGCATTAGTTAACCCAAAAGGCATGACTAACCACTCATATAAACCAAACTTAGTTTTAAATGCTGTTTTCCATTCATCTCCCAATTTCATACGAATTTGATGGTATCCACTATGCAAATCAACTTTGGAGAATATTGTAGAGCCACTCAATTCATCAAGCATATCATCAAGCCTAGGAATAGGATGACGATAATGAATAGTAATATTATTAATGCCTCTACAATCAACACACATACGCGACGTGCCATCCTTTTTAGGCACTAGTATAATAGGAACAACACAAGGACTAAGAGATTCGCGTATATAACCTTTGTCGAGCAGCTCCTGTACTTGACGCATAATCTCCTTCGTCTCCTCTGGATTGGTACGGTATGGTGCACGGTTGGGTAGCGAAGCACCGGAAATTAAATCAATTTGATGCTCAATCCCTCGAATAGGTGGTAATCCCGGTGGCACGTCTTGTGGAAAGACGTCAGCAAACAACCTGGAAATCTGATACCACTTGATAGAGGCTAAGGTGTCCCGATGTTTCGATGAGATGGTGGCTATCATTTTCTGTGGGAGTCGACCTTGACGATCCGACTACGAACGTGCGAGACATCGCGCGTTAGCAATCGCTAAACCAACTTCCGAGGGGTTATTGACCATGCCGGAGCACGATCAACCTGACCACGAGGGTCTGTTTCCTGCGAGCAAATGAAGAACAAGCAAGAAACTGAGATTGCAATCTGGATATTGCGAATATAAGATGAAAGCTTTATTGATCAAGGTGGGGTTCTGTGACGTCTTGGTCTGGTCGTTGGACACAAACGAAGTACAAGAAGTTGCAGCTATGGCGAACTTTTAATCTAAACAAAACCCAAAGTCTAAACGACGCCCTAAGGGCTGTATATATGGAGGAAGAGGGGGGAATTTCGTGGCCCTTGAGGGTGGGGTCCGAAACCAACCCTAACTCTTGTTTCCCCACACATACGGACTCTGAAAATAGCCTATACTTAAGTATTTCGAAATTACATGGGCCTGGCCCATTAATAAGGTGATGCAGCACCTAGAATAGCCTATGGACGAATATTATGAAGTGGCATCTTGTATATTTCGTCCAAGGCTTCATGCACTCCTTATGGCGGCTTCAAAGTACTGAAATCATCACTTGTAACTCCGTTATTGATCCCCTTGCGCATGCCATCAACTCCATGCGTGTTCTTGCTCCAATGTTCATCCTTCTCCAAGCTAGGCCCTTCATTTGTAAGCAAAACAAATGTATCCAATTTAGGCAGCATCATAATCTCATGAACATTAGAATCATTACCAAGAAATGGAAGTACCTGGTAATTTAATTGGTGTGCGCGAGCTCTAGTAATTGGTCCAGTATATGTAACAGTAGGGGCTGTGGGTGTAACAATGGTATTGATGTCCTCATCACCCAATCTTACCAAAGAAACGGTACTTGATCTTCCCAGCAATCAGATGCCTCAGGGTGTACCGGCTCTTGCTGTGCCTGCTGTCCATACTGTAGTCCACGTCATCGTCATCCTCCTGTGAATTAGTGAATTAGTACACATAGAAGAACTCAGTAATCTATTATGGTACATTGCCTTTAATTAAATGTTTTGAAAGTACACATGTGTAACATGGCAACTATCTATTTGCTAGAAATAAGGCATATGTGCACATACGTAATTGAGCCAAAGAAATTGACATGCATACATATGGACGGTGGAATAGTTGCATTTATAGATTAGTGCACAAGTAGTACATAATTAACACATGAAAGACTTCATGAAGTGGCTTGGTTTAATGATATTTGATACTTTTTACAGGTGTAATTCTAATTGGAATCAGAAAAATGGCTTCATTATACTCCTCCATGTTTCACACAAGGGGGGTTTGTTCTATCTACTGGAATGAAGAAACCATTATTCTTTCTGACAGCGGCAATAATGCTTCTCCAACATTGTTAGACCCTGATAAGTTTCAGAAGGAAATTGGTAAAGGAGCTATGGGGTGTCTCACTGCTCATATTGATGAGAGATGTGGATGTGATCATCTAGATAACATACTGTGGAAAATTGGCTAGATGAAATGTTTTGATTTTTTGGTATCCAGTGGATATGTAGTGTCAGCCCATAATTATTAAGGGAGCGATCACTTCCTTTGCAAAATGGAAATATGTATAGAATTTTTAAATGGATCATCGATGAACATGTGTGCAAACTAATCATCTATGAACATGTGTGCAAACTAATCATCTATGAAAATGTGTGCAAATTAATTCATCTACATAAACTAAAATGAATCAGGAACTGCAGCATTTTTGTCACTGTCCTGGGGAAGCCAATGGTGTGGCACATGAGATCGCTAGAAATAGCTATGAGAATCCTGCCATATATCCATTTGCAAACTAATCATCTATGAACATGTGTGCAAATTAATTCATCTACATAAACTAAAATGAATCAGGAACTGCAGCATGTTGTCACTGTCCTGGGGAAGCCAATGGTGTGGCACATGAGATTGCTAGAAATAGCTATGAGAATCCTGCCATATATCCATTGTTTAACCCACTTTTTTCATTAATGTATCCCTGCCATGAACATTTTCTTGTATTTGGGTTCATTACCCCACTTCTTTCATTAATGTATCCCTTGTGAAACTTATGCTCATCTAGTTAAAAAGACAAACCCCAATGCCATGAAAAAAACAGAGTATCTGCTGGAATCAGAATGTGAATCAGATTTAAAAATCCAGATCCAACATGAAGATCTATGCTAGATCCCTACAATCCTACATACGTACAACTAGCATGCCCAAATGAATTTGATGCTCATCTAGTTAACAAGAAAAACCTCAATGCCATGAAAAAAGCCAGAGTATCTGCTCGAATCAGATTTATAAATCCAGATCCAACATGAAGATCTATGCTAGATCCCTACAATCCTACATACGTACAACTAGCACGCCCAAGTGAAATTGATACTCATCTAGTTAACAAGAAAAACCCCAATGGCATGAAAAAAATAGAGTAATACCTCAGATAGCTCGTCGATGGCATCCTCCTCGAAGTCGCTGCCCTTCCTGCAATCTACATCGGACTCCTTTATGGCGTTCTCCTCGTAGAGCTCTTCGATTTCGTCATGCACCTGGCGCTTCAGCCTTCTCATCTCCTCCTCCTCCAGATCTTCCCCGACCTTGTGCTCGCCGACGGGTGCCTCGACGGCTGCGATGGCAGCGGGAGCAGGCACATCGGTCGCTGCACCGCCAGCTTTCGCTGCTATGGTGGACTCATCCGCTCCACCCATGGCAGCAGCCACGGCAGCAGACTGCTCTGCTCTGATGGTTGCCTCCGGCTCATCCACCACATCTTCACGGCCGCGTTTCATCATCGGTCGAAGACAGGAGGAAGGAGGCGTAGGAAGGGAGGAGGGAGGTGTAGGAAGGGAGGATGGTGGTGAGGAAGGAGGAGAGGGTGGTGAGGTGGTGAGGAAGGAAGAGAGGGTGGTTAGGTTCGGGAGAGGACGAGAGTTTTCTACCCGATTTGGGGAAGAAATGCACTACTCCTGCCTCTTGGAGTTACCGAGGCGCCGCGGGTGCCGATTTGACTTGACACACCCACCCGGGCGTCCCCATTCCACGTGGGGACATGGCGGTCGTGCACCTCCTGCAGTTTGCCATCAATTGCTATCGGTCTCACAAGTGGGTCCCCTTGTCATCCACACAACCGCTTAAAATAAATTGGTTTTTCCTGTATGGATTTTCTAAGGTTTTTGCAATGATAAAATGCTTAAAACACTTCTGACATGTTGTGATGTTTTCGGTAATAAATGGTCTACTCGCTGGGATTATTCCACTGTGTGATGTTTTCTACGTGCCAGGTTGTAGTATGAAATGCTAACTGTTCTATATGGTAGTGGCTGGTCTCTAATTGGACCGAAATGTTTAACTAGTATCAATGGTAGAGGCATTTCGTTGTGCACCACATCCAACAGTTCACATAACTAATTATCCAAAGATTAAGGTATCAAACCCTTGGTCATACATAGCAACATTTCGTTCCTAAAAATTAAGGTACTTCCACATTCAAACTAACTAATACTACAAATTTGAAGGAACTACTTAATACATTAACAGCACATAGGGAACTAGCCCTGGTCCAACGGCTTGAGAAAGGACGAACAGAAGCTGAAAGAAGAAGGATCAGCCAGTAGCAGCACCATCAGCCTCCCAGCCTCACAACTTCAGCTAGCTTGGTGAACTCCAGGTTTTTTCCTGCAAAACACACATGGGATGTTGGAGGCAAGAAAATAAATATGAAAGGGGTCTTGTCATGGCATCTAATCGCACGGAATGCTAGTACAAATGATGGAGAACAAAACATCCAACCTGAGCAAATTCATAGGAGTTATAGATCCATGGATACCATCAAGAAAAAATGCTCAATTTTAATTCAGACACAAGACTTGGTGAAAACATGCATATTCATATCAGCAACATTGATATGGCATCTTTGCAAGCTTGGGTCAGTGACTTGTCTTGTGTTTCATGGCATGACAATAATTTTAACAATAAATAGACATGAAATTGACCCAAACTCATGTACAAAGTTAGGCCATATGATGCATGGATTAATTCACAAATAAATGATAAAATGCCAACTTTGTATAGAATTTGCAGTACTAAAATATTTCAGTGTGTACCGGTGTGTACTGAAACTGCAGTAGTGAAATAATTCAGTGTGCATTGGTGTGTACTGAAATTCTAGTAACAAAATATTTCAGTGCCTACCGGTGTGTACAGAAATATTTCAGTGTCTACCATTAGAACATTACAAATTTTGCCTAGGGCAGTACCAAAATATTTCAGTGCCTACAGGTGTGTACCGAAATATTTTAGTGTCCACCACTACAACATTACAAATTTTGCCTAGGGCAATTCCGAAATATTTTAGTGCCTACTGGTGTGTACCGAAATATTTCAGTGTCTACCACTAGAACATTACTAATTTTTCCTAGGGTTCATATGATGCCTAGGGTTCACATACATCATAATCCATCCTCCAAATCCATATACTCAAATATTCATGCAATTCATTGAGATTAAAATGCTATCTAGCATTCCCTTTCTGAGCTATTTCGATCAATATCACCACGATGTAAGCACGGGCAGTAGGAAGATGACGAGTGGGGAAGCTTACTCGAAACATAGCTACCACCGCCGTTCAGACGAGGAGAGCGGCGAGGGAAGCATGGAGAACGGCGGGGAAGCAAGGTCGCAACCACTGTCCTCCTCATCTTGCGCTTCGGAGTCTCCGGTGACTCGGTTGGAGGCTGCACAATCTGCAACGGCACCCCGTGCACGGTGGGTTCCTGATCCAGTGGATGCTCTACCCTGGATCTGAACGCCCACCACCTCTGCCTGGTCCACTCGCTAGACAAATTGGCCTGCTCCATCGCCTAGAGGAGGATCTCGATCTTGTGAATCGGTTGTGCGGGCGGGGGGAATAGCTTTGCCCTCTCCTTCTTCGTCAATTTCTTGAGAGTGGCCATTGTCGTCCAGCTCATCTGCCTTGTGTTGTCAAACCAAGAACGTATCTCCCTCAACCTAGCCAACTTGACCTAGTCGCCGCCGGCGATCTGCACGAAGTCGGTGTTCTCGCCGCCGGCCATCAGCTCGATCTGCCAATTCTTGCTTCGATCGAAGAGGGGGTGGGGGTGGGTGGGGGGGGGTTGCGTGAGTGGAGCGAAGTTGCAGCGGCAAGAAGGAGGAGATTACTACAGTGGACTTGGAGGAGTGGGAGGAGATGGCCGCTGATGAGTAATTGTGGAATGTGTAACACCATGGCGGCGATTATGCATTCGACGAGAGGGGCGGTGCGTGCAAATTTTCCTAGGACTAGACTGCCCCTAGATTAAAACGCGTCCCCACCTTGTCACGAGTACTGGCCCCACTCGTTTTAGTACTTTCGCGTACTTTCATCGAAGTACTACCCAGCACTTCATATTTGTCTGCCATTAGATCGACATCAAAGAACGGTTCTAAAAAAGCCCAACCACTCTAAAACTTGTAATAGACTATATATGTAGGTAAGTATGAACTCTATATCTCATACCGGCGAGAATCATGCAAAAAAAGGTAGTAAATTTAGGAGAAATTGTGTACCATATACGTACGAGTGCATGATAACAATAGGTTATTCTATCTGTTTTCATACTAATTTAGACCAAACTATGTTAGACATTGGATGATATCTGGTGCACAACATCAGGAGACATCATATGTATCCTGTCCCTTGCATCAAAGGCCTTGGAGAAACTCTCCGGCACTGGATCACGATTGCATGCCTCCACACTAATCATAGAAAATAAAGCAAAATTCATAAAAAAAAGTAGTATAATTTTTTGTCCGATTTGCTAGAGGATCTGTATGACCGTTGGATAAATGCGCTTACCACAACATCTCCTTCTCTCACATGGGCACCTTCTTTTCTTCCTATCCTGTACCTCTTGCCCCTACATCCTCCTTGATTCGCATGGGGACTTGTTGTGCTGCAGGGTGCTCTAACGACGGGTCACCCTCAGTATCACGTACAATCCATGCTCCTCCATGTTGCTGACTCGCCTCTCAGCTCCGTCTAGAATTTTCATTCTGGCTGCAATCACTATAGAAAAACAACCAATGCTCCAATCACTAATCTGGTTCGCACATGCTTTGTTCGGAAATCTCATGCAGTACTTCTAAGGACTGTACAGCAGGGCGAGAAAGAACTTGGCGAGAGTTTGCAAATATATTAAGGAACAGTTCTAATTTAGGTCGTCCACGAAGGCATGAAATATGCTGAGGAGAGGAGAAGTGAGGCACGAGATAGAACCAAGGGCTCTGGTATGCGATCGTGTGATGCCCGCACTTGCACTGTAGCCGATCCATCCATCGCATTGCTACTGCAAGCCATCCGCCTGAATTTTGCTTTGCTAGATATAAGAACAGAAGGAGGGTTTGGGAGGTGCCAATGTCTTCCTGGTCACTGGAACCGATCTCCCATCCTCGTCACCATTGGAAGCGCATGGAGTATGACACTGGGAGGCAGTGACAGATTAAGGGCAAGGGAGAAGCTGTCGTGAGGAGGCTGCAAATTTTCTTCTTCTCTTGCTTGAAATAGATCGTAATCTTTCATGACTCTAAACAAAGCTACCGACATATAGATCTTAAAAAAAATCACTCACAGACTCCCTTTTCTTGGACGTGAGGCTTGAGGTCTCTTTTTATGTACATGCCTTGATTTTGTTTTTTCGGTCTCAGATGTGGACACTGTTGGGACGTGGGGTTTGAAGACTTCTTTGCATGTCTTTTTTAAGAAAAGAAGCCATGTTGTTTTAGTATTTTTTTAGAACGTAGTGTTGCCGTTTTTCTTTGGAAATAATTTAAATGTGGCCTCTTTTTGAGATAAACTTAGACATGGCCTTGGAGATTTTTTTGTACTTGTTGGATTAATCTATTCATGTACAGTACATTCTATTTCTTTTTTTAATGAGTCAGCATCTTCTAATTGATCTTAACCACCAAATTTAAAAGAAAGAAGATAAGTTTTTTATTTTATATTTTCAGAACCTAGACGTGGTTTTTCCCCTTGCAACTAACTTTAACGTGGAGGGTCCAGAACTTCTTTTTGTACGAGTGGATGAATCCTATTCAAGTACGTACGTATGTGGTGTTTCTTTTGTTAATTTTTAGGCAGCATCTTCTATTAATAGATCTTGACCATCAAATTTAATATCCAATGGCTAATTTAATTTTAATGATGTGGATTTCTGTAGAGCCTCTAATGGTGCCTCCAATTAGTAAATATAAGATTAAACTAAATATACAATGATATATTTGACCTTGTATGTTTGAAAACCTCATTAAATTATCCGCTTCTTTTTGAAATTTTGACACTTGAAAATCCTATAACTACGATTATTTTGGAATGGAGGAGCTAAATTTGAATCTATTTTGTACACAACTACATATGCTATTATGTATGAAACCAGAGCAAAGATTGGTGCCCCCATAATTTAGGTATGGTTTACAAATGCCATGATATGAAATTCAAATAATTGAATGGACTTCATGTTGAATTTGATTTGTTTAAACCACCTTAAGTTGAATTCAAATGTATGCTAGTTCATAGGTAGTAGCTATTTATAATGTCCATTGTGTAACTTTCGTATGTATATAATGTGCTTTACACACACAACATGAACTATACTCACGTTTATATTCGATTGCTAAAGCGATGCATTGTCTGGAGTTCAAAATACTAACTATGTGGATCAATTGTGTCGAATAATAACATAGACATGCTCAAATTCGATAGAATCTAGATGTCTGATGGATCAATGACCGCTCCTTACGCGAATTGCAAATATCATGATCCCATCCTAATATTTGGATACAATTTATATCTTTAATCAATGTGTAGAGCAGTCTTTTACGTGTAGTTTTACTCTCCATCGGTGGTCTCTCACACATGCTCACACACTCTCTCCCGATGTGTCTTTCTCGCACACATGCTGTAACATCACAAATTTTCAATTTGGAATGTTATACACTAGATCATCATTGAATATCTTATTTATTGCATATTGGTTGATCCTAGAAATTTTTCGCAACTCAAGGACCCCCGGAGAGAGTTGGGGATTTCGTTATTTTCATATTTGAGTTGTCTCAAATTTTGAAAATAGGATCATTTGATTTTATTTATTCTATCTTCAATAATTTCTATTATAAAAATATGAGGGAGGGAATAAAATGACTTTTCCAAAATAAAGAAATATTGAGGATTTAATAAAAAATCAAATAAGATTTTATTTGGTTTTATTTGCTATTTTATTTGAATTTAGGAAAATGCGCGTTTTTCAAAATTGCATTTAGGCCCCAAATAAATGTTCATCCTATGCGGCTTGATTTTAGAAGCCGGGGAAAAGTTATTTCGGATTTTTTGGAGTCCGTTTAGTATTTCTTTTATTTGTTTTTCTGCGTGTTATTATAAAAAAACGCGAACCGACTCCGGGCCGTACCCGAGCGGGACTCCGCCCGGGGCAGCCTTTATAAGGCGCCCGCCCGAGCCGGCCAGCCCGCCAGCGCCCCAGCCCGCCTCGAGCCCCGTGCCGCGCCCTAACCCTAACCCTAGGCCGCCGCCGCCGCTGCCACGCGCCGCCCCGCGTTGCCCCGCAGCCTCGCCGCCGCCAGCGCCGCCGCCTCACCGCCGCCCCGCGCCGCCAGCGCTGCCGCCTCGCCGCCCCGCGCCGCCTCGCCGGAGCCGCCCCGCCGCCCGCCGGACCCGCCGGACCCGCTGTTGCCGGCGGTTTTCTAAAGAAAACCGCCCGGTTTTTTTAAAAAGTCGCGGTTTATTTGTTTAGAACGGTTTTTTTGGTTTATTCTATTTAGCGAGCGTTCGCTCGTTCGTTCGTTTTAACGAACATGTTCGTCGTTTAGATCCAATTAACGAACGTTCGTTCGTTAAACTGTTCGTCGTTTTTCTTTTTCTCGGATTAAATCCGCGATTTTTCTGATCACGATTTCTGATCCGATTTTCGTTTTAGTATAACTTCTCGCTCGTTTATCGGAATCAGGCGATTCAAGCGCCTGGAGTTTCATCTTGAAACTCTCTTTCCGTTTAACCAACTCAAACAAGTTTTTGCCACTGTAAAAATTGCCCTAGATCCAGAATAGTAAACAAAGTCTGTTTCTTTTGCCGTTTGTCTTTCGTTGCTTCGTTCAATTTGATTCTTTTTTCCAACCGGAGTTCTTAAGTTGAACTTTCTGGTTAGATCTCTTATTTGAGTTTTACCTGTGCATTAATTGAGTACTTATTGTATGCTTGTTTGTTCGCGATAGAGTACCCGGAGTGCGCCGCTTGTTACTTTGAATCACTAGGTTTCTCGGATCATCAGCAAGGCAAGTAACACTTTGATCATACCTTCTACTACCCAGTTTTATTGCATTAGATCAATCCTTACACATTGCATGATTAGGATCTAACTAAATTGTGGGTTTGGGAAGTAGTTGAGGTAGTACCTATTACCTGTTTATTATCAAACCTTTGGGAGTTACTTCTACGTTTGCTTATTATTGCTATGCTATGCTAGTAGACGTGGATTGGGTGAGTGATATCCATGACTGATGTGAGATTTTTAAATCAATGGTTTATCTAAGGTGGCAAATTAAATACACATCTGGGTGGATTGAGGTACCTGGGTATTCCAGGATTGCCTGATTTCTTTTGGACCGCCACCCAGGCTCAAAGGGATCATGAGATTTTTCATGCTAGAAACTTCCGTGTGCAACCACAAGCTATTATGGGCTCTAGCATAGTTGACTAAGTCGTGCGAACTCTTACAGTGGTAGACTAGCAGATGTAGGGGATGTAGGTGGTATGGTCTACCCATCGTAAGGTGCCAGCGCTTCTGAAAGACTATGTCTCGGTTATCCGTTTCTCAAACACCGTGTAGTGCGAGAAACCAAATGGAGGCGATCGAGTCTTGTGGGGAAAAGTGCGCAAACCTCTGCAGAGTGTATAAACTAATCATGGTTAGCCGTGTCCCCGGTTATGGACATCTTGAGTATCTAGTACCTGGATTTTCATGTGAATCTCAACATGTTACTATAAAATTCAATTTGATGGGTTTGTTTAATGAGGTTATTTAATTGGGATTGAGGATGCTGTCAACCATTCTCAATGTTCAACAACCACCATAATAGCTAAATAAATTTATTCCTTTGCAGTAGGGAAAAATTGGCTTTACGCAAAACTGTAACCATAGAGCTTTCCACCAGCCAAATATGCATATAGTATAGCTGTTTCATTCCATTACTCTCTATCTATTACCTTGCCAGCATATTCCATGTGCTGACCCGTTTTCGAGCTGCAACGTTAATGTTGCAGACTTTTCAGATGATGATTAAGGAGTTTTAGGTCGTGGTTCTATACTCAGTGATGCCGTTGGAGTTGATGGACTCACTTATCTTCGAAGCCTTCCGCTGTTATCGTTATTAGATGGCCTTAAGCCATATTTATTGTAATAAGTTCTCTTTTGAGACACTCGATATAATAAGTGTGTGATTGCTACTCTGTTATAAATACTTCAAGTACTATGTGGTGTCACCATTACTGATCCAGGGATGACACCGGAGCACAGAGATTGGACCGTTTGAGGTCTGGTCGCTACAAGATGGTATCAGAGCACATGCTGACTATAGGACACGACCACTAAGCTAAAGACCTAGATCACTACTCGCTCTCTTCTCTTCTGACCTCTCATCTTTTCTACTCTTTAGGATGGCGGATGCAAGGAACAAGTTCACGCAACCAGATGAAGATACACCCTTCGGACGTCACTTGAAGGAAGTCACTAGATATCTGAACATAGGAGTACCAAGCTTCACCGGAACCTACAACGCCACTTTACCTGAAGAAGAGTGCGGGATGATTCAAGTTCAAGTTCCAGGAAGGACATTCATGCCAGTCACCGAGCCATAGAGTTTTCCTTTGATGCACCAACTTGAAGTCTAGGAAAGAGCATGACAGCTCACATCGCCATGGGACGCATTGGAAAAGTCTACTGCAATGATCTCAAGGATACTATCTACCAGATTTGTGGGCGCCGAGATGAGCACTAGGAGATGATTAGCACCAGAAAGGATAGATCAATTGCAGCTTTTATCCAGGAGTTAAACCAGCACATTCGATGTCAGGAGAACCAGATGTGCGCCGACATGATAGACCTGAAGAAGGCAAGGACAAGAATCAAGGAACTGGAGGAAGAACTCAAGGCTACACGTGAAGATTATGAAGAGGAAATCGAAGTATTAGTGGAGAAGAATGACGATCTGATCAAGAAGATTGGAATATTTATGGGAGGCCCTACACCGGTAGAAGAAGACGAAGAACCCAAGGATATTCGTTCCGAAGACTACATCATCATCGATGACACCGACTCGGATCCAGATGATAGCGATGATGACTATGTTGATGAAGCTGGAGCAGATATCATGGAGTTTGCGACCGAAGAATATTTCTAGTAGACCACCTCATCAGTAGTAGTAGTCCACCATGTAAATATAGTAGTCCGAGCACTTTTGCGATAGTTAGATCAATTGTATGCGCTTGTTTGATTGAATGAAGTGAATTGTTTGCTTTTGCCTCATGTGCATATGGGTAGTGTTTTCTCTTTAGACCCCCTCTATTCTTAAATCTCATATTTTCTAAACCCTCAGATGCCTCCGAGACATGACCCAGGATTTACCTTTCCACCGGAGCTCACCTAGTTGATCCAGCAGCAGAACACATTGATGCAGTTGCTAGTCCAGAATCAGAATCAGGGGAACAACAACAACAACCCAGCACCACCACCACCTGTTGATCACTTAGCCCATTTTCTTAGGCTGAATCCGCCGGTGTTTTCCAGTAGCACCGAGCCAATAGTAGCAGACGATTGGCTCCGCAAGACAGATAGAGAGTTGACCACAGCAGGATGCACGGATGCGGAGAAGGTGAAGTTTTCCGCACACCAGCTTGAAGGACCTGCATCATCATGGTGGGAGAATTTCACAGCCACTTTCCCTGTCGACACTGTCACGTGGGACCAGTTTCAGCAGGCTTTTCAAACTGCCCATGTTTCAGTAGGAGCTATGGTCATGAAGAAGCGAGAGTTTCACAACTTGCGCCAAGGAGGACGGACTGTTGGCCAGTATGTGGATGACTTTAGTAAATTAGCACGTTATGCCCGAGATGACGTTGCTACGGATGCAGCTAAGCAGGAGAAGTTTCTGGAAGGACTTAATGATGATTTGAGCATGCAGTTGATGGTAGCAACCTTCAACAACTATCAGGAGTTGGTAGATCTTGCTCTGATGATTGAAGGGAAGCAGCAGCAAATTGAAAATCGCAAGAGGAAGTATGCACAAGGAAAGTACAATTCAGGAGCTCAGCAGAAGCCACGATTTACCCCTAGACCGGGAGGACATTTTCAGCATACCCATGGAGGAGGTAGCTCGCACCATCACAATGGCCCCAAGACTGGTAATGGGAATGGAGGAAGCAACGGCCAGAACCGCACCAACCCATCAACCCCAGCCAAGAAAGACCTGAGCCAAGTCACTTGCTTTAAGTGCCAGAAGACCGGACATTCTGCCAATGAATGTCCTGAATCACAGAATGGAAATGGCAATGGAAGCTCTGGGAAGAAGCCGAACCCTTTCAACAGGGGACAGGTGAACCACGTTAATGCGGAGGAGGTTGAAGAGCAGCCGGATGCAGTAATCGGTAAGTTTTTGGTTAATTCATTTACTGCACTCGTTCTTTTCGATACTGGTGCATCACATTCATACATATCAAGGGTATTTGTGGATAAGTATAAACTGCCAACCCAATCCCTTAGGTCACCCATGTTAGTAACCTCGCCTGGAGCAGAATATATGGCTAGTCTATGGTGTGATCGGTTACCATTAAGGATTGGTAACTATGTTTTCCCCTCAGACCTAATAGTATTGGAATCCCAAGGATTGGATGTGATATTAGGTATGGATTTGTTATCAAAGTATGAAGGGAATATTGAATGTGCTAGTAAGTCAATTTTGCTTACCACCCCAGAAGGGAGAAGGATCAAGTATGTATCCTGACATGTGCCAAAGAGGACTCAAGTAAATTGCTTAACAGGAGTTGTGCAGGAGGAAGTACCAGTAGTGAAGGATTTCCCCGAAATATTTCCAGAAGAGTTGCTAGGCATGCCACCGGATAGAGATATTGAATTTTTGATTGAGCTATTGCCAGGCACAGGGCCAATATCAAAGAGACCATATAGGATGCCTGCAAAGGATTTGGTGGAAATTAAGAAGCAAATTAAGGAGTTACTGGATAAAGGTTATATTCGCCCAAGTTCTTCACCTTGGGGATCGCTAGTACTTCTAGTGGAGAAGAAGGATGGATCGTTAAGGATGGTTGTAGATTATCGAGGATTGAATGAAGTAACCATCAAGAACAAGTACCCACTACCGATGATCAATGATCTGTTTGATCGATTGCAAGGAGCTAAGGTATTTTCCAAGATCGATCTGCGATCAGGATACCCCCAGTTGAAGATTCGGGAACATGATATACCCAAGACAACTTTTACCACCAGGTATGGGCTGTACGAGTATACGGTTATGCAATTTGGTCTGACTAACGCACCTGCATATTTTATGAACATGATGAACAAAGTGTTTATGGAGTTCTTGGATAAGTTCGTCGTAGTGTTCATTGATGATATCCTGGTTTACTCAAAGAATGAAGAGGAGCATAAGGAACATTTGCGTTTGGTTCTTGGAAAGCTCAGGGAACATCAACTATATGCCAAGTTTAGCAAATGCGAGTTTTGGTTGAAGGAAGTTGGATTTCTCGGACACGTTATATCCGGAGAAGGTATAGCAGTAGATCCCACTAAAGTTGATACCGTGACCAAGTGGGAAGCACCAACCACCGTGGGAGAGATCCGGAGTTTTCTTGGACTCGCAGGATACTACCGGAGGTTTGTTGAGAATTTCTCAAAGATTGCGAAGCCTATGATGGAGTTGTTGAAGAAGGATACTAAGTTCATATGGACGGAGGAATGTGAGGCCAGTTTTCAGGAGTTGAAGAAACGTTTGGTTACGTCACCAGTGTTGATTTTTCCAGACCAGACCAAGGATTATGAGGTGTATTGTGACGCTTCACGTCGAGGACTTGGAGCAGTGCTTATGCAGGAAGGGAGAGTTGTTTCATATGCCTCACGATAGCTTAAGCCTCATGAGTTGAATTATGCTACGCATGACTTGGAGTTAGCAGCCATAGTGCATGCACTGAAGACTTGGAGACATTTTCTGATTGGAAACCATTGCGAAGTGTACATGGATCATAAGAGTCTGAAGTATATTTTCACACAAAAGGAGTTGAACCTCAGACAAAGGAGATGGTTAGAGCTCATCAAGGATTATGATATGAAATTGCATTATCACCCCGGAAAGGCTAACATAGTAGCTGACGGATTAAGACGTATGAGCCATGTCAACACCCTAATGACGGGACAATTACCAAGGGAGTTAGCCGAAAATCTTCGAGAGTTATGTTTAGAAATAGTCCTGAGAGGCTATGTAGCAGCATTGGAGATTCAGTCTACTTTGATGGATAAGATCAGAGAAGCCCAAAGGACTGACAAGGAGATTGCTTCTATTAGGATAAAATTAGCAAAGGAAAAGCTAAGGGATTTCGTGAGGATGAGCACGATACCTTATGGTTTGAAGACCATGTCTATGTACCAAAGATTCGGAGATCAGGAAGCTAATTCTGCAAGAGGCCCTTGACTCACCATACTCGATTCACCCAGGAAATACCAAGATGTATTTGGATTTGAAGGATATTTTCTGGTGGACCAAAATGAAGAAGGATATTGCGGAGTACGTAGCAGTTTGTGATGTATGTCAGAGAGTGAAGGCAGAGCATTAGAAGCCAGCAGGATTTCTACAACCATTACCGATACCCGAATGGAAGTGGGATAAGCTAGGCATGGATTTTATTACAGGATTGCCAAGAACACGTTCAGGCTATGACTCGATATGGGTTGTAGTCGATCGTTTGACAAAGGTAGCTCATTTCATTCCAGTGAAGACTACCTATACCAGTGCGAAGTTGGCAAAGATATACATGACCAGGATCGTATGTCTGCATGGAGTTCCAAGGAGCATTGTATCGGATAGAGGAACCTAGTTTACTTCTGGAATCAGTTGCATGAGACTTTGGGAACCAGACTAGAGTTTATCACAGCTTTCCACCCGCAGACAGATGGATAGACTGAGAGAGTCAACCAGATCTTGGAGGATATGCTAAGAGCTTGTGCGCTAGATTACGGATCTAGTTGGGATGAGAATTTGCCATATGCAGAGTTCTCTTACAACAACAGCTATCAATCCAGTTTGAAGATGGCCCCTTTTGAAGCCCTGTACGGAAGGAGGTGCAGGACCCCATTGTCCTGGGATGAAGTTGGAGATCGCCAGTTGTTTGGACCAGATCTGATAAAGGAATCTGAACAGAAAGTGAAATTAATTCGCGACAGGCTAAAGGTAGCTCAATCCAGGCAGAAGAGTTATGCAGATTCTAAACGCAAGGAGACAATTTATGAAGTCGGAGACTGAGTTTAACTTTGAGTATCACCACTTCGAGGAGTTAAGCACTTTGGAGTTAAGGGAAAACTAGCGCCACGTTTTGTAGGCCCATACAAAGTGTTGGAACGTATGGGAGAAGTAGCCTACAAGTTGGAATTACCCGAAGGACTATCAGGAGTTCACGACGTGTTTCATGTATCCCAGTTGAAGAACTGCCATGCGGAGATGGCTGACATACCACTGAGAGATACGGTACCACTGGAAGCAATTCAGTTGGACAGTGATTTGACTTATGAGGAGAAACCAGTTAAGATTCTAGAGTATGCCAGTCGAGTCACCCGCAGCAAGGTTATCAAGTTTTGCAAGGTTCAGTGGAGCCACCACATGGAGGATGAAGCCACCTGGGAACGAGAGGAAGATTTGCTGAAGGACCACCCTCACCTATTTTCTAGCCAACCCGAATCTCGAGGGCGAGATTCACCTTAAGGGGGGTAGGTTTGTAACATCCCAAATTTTCAATTTGGAATGTTATACACTAGATCATCATTGCATATCATATTTATTGCATATTGGTTGATCCTAGAAATTTTTCGCAACTCAAGGACCCCTGGAGAGAGTTGGTGATTTCTTTATTTTCATATTTGAGTCGTCTCAAATTTTGAAAATAGGATCATTTGATTTTATTTATTCTATCTTCAATAATTTCTATTACAAAAATATGAGAGAGGGAATAAAATGACTTTCCCAAAATAAAGAAATATTGAGGATTTAATAAAAATCAAATAAGATTTTATTTGGTTTTATTTGCTATTTTATTTGAATTTAGGAAAAATGCGCGTTTTTCAAAATTGCATTTAGGCCATAAATGTTCATCCTGTGCAGCTTGATTTTAGAAGTCAGGGAAAATTTATTCCGGGATTTTTGGAGTCCGTTTAGTATTTCTTTTATTTGTTTTTCTGCGCATTATTACAAAAAAAACGCGAACCGACTCCGGGCCGTACCCGAGCGGGACTCCGCCCAGGGTAGCCTTTATAAGGCGCCCGCTCGAGCCGGCCAGCCCACCAGCAACCCAGCCCGCCTCGAGCCCCGCGCCGCGCCCTAACCCTAACCCTAGGCCGTCGCCGCCGCCGTCGCCGCCGCTGCCGCGCGCCGCCCTGTGTTGCCCCGCCGCCTCGCCGCCGCCTGCGTCGCCAGTGCCGCCGCCTCGCCGCCGCCCCGCGCCGCCGCCTCGCTGCCCCACGCCGCCTCGCCGGAGCCGCCCCGCCGCCTGTCGGACCCGCCATCGAGGTAGCCACCGTCGCCGGTTTTTTAAAAAAGCCGCGGTTTATTTTTTTAGAACAGTTTTTTTCGGTTTATTCTATTTAGCGAGTGTTCGCTTGTTCGTTCGTTTTAACGAACATGTTCATCATTTAGATCCAGTTAACGAACGCTCGTTCGTTAAATTGTTCGTCGTTTTTCTTTTTCTCGGATTAAATCCGTGATTTTTCTGGTCGCGATTTTTGATCCGATTTTCGTTTTAGTATAACTTCTCGCTCGTTTATCGGGATCAGGCGATTCAAGCGCCTGGAGTTTTGTCTCAAAACCCTCTTTCCGTTTAACCAACTCAAACAAGTTTTTGCCACTGTAAAAATTTCCCTAGATCCAGAATAGTAAACGAAGTCTGTTTATTTTGCCGTTTGTCTTTCGTTGCTTCGTTCGATTTGATTCTTTTTGCCAACCAGAGTTCTTAAGTTGAACTTTCTGGTTAGATCTCTTATTTGAGTTTTACCTGTGCATTAGTTGAGTACTTATTGTATGCTTGTTTGTTTGCGATAGAGTACCCGGAATGCGCCGCTTGTTACTTCGAATCACTAGGTTTCTCGGATCATCAGCAAGGCAAGTAACACTTTGATCATACCTTCTACTACCCAGTTTATTGCATTAGATCAATCCTTACACATCGCATGATTAGGATCTAACTAAATTGTGGGTTTGGGAAGTAGTTGAGGTAGTACCTATTACCTGTTTATTATCAAACCTTTGGGAGTTACTTCTACGTTTGCTTATTATTGCTA
Source organism: Triticum aestivum (assembly GCF_018294505.1). Taxonomy (NCBI): domain Eukaryota; kingdom Viridiplantae; phylum Streptophyta; class Magnoliopsida; order Poales; family Poaceae; genus Triticum; species Triticum aestivum. The sequence continues at coordinate 666,922,927 of NC_057800.1, forward strand.
TGCTATGCTAGTAGACGTGGATTGGGTGAGTGATATCCATGACTGATGTGAGATTTTTAAATCAATGGTTTATCTAAGGTGGCAACTTAAATACACATCTGGGTGGATTGAGGTACTTGGGTATTCCAGGATTGCCTGATTTCTTTTGGACCGCCACCCAGGCTCAAAGGGATCATGAGATTTTTCATGCTAGAAACTTCCGTGTGCAGCCACAAGCTATTATGGGCTCTAGCATAGTTGACTAAGTCGTGCGAACTCTTACAGTGGTAGACTAGCAGATGTAGGGGATGTAGGTGGTACGGTCTACCCATCGTAAGGTGCTAGCGCTTCTGAAAGACTATGTCTCGGTCATCCGTTTCTCAAAGACCGTGTAGTGCGAGAAACCAAACGGAGGCGATCAAGTCTTGTGGGGAAAAGTGCGCAAACCTCTGCAGAGTGTATAAACTAATCATGGTTAGCCGTGTCCCCGGTTATGGACATCTTGAGTATCTAGTACCTGGATTATCATGTGAATCTCAACATGTTACTATAAAATTCAATTTGATGGGTTTGTTTAATGAGGTTATTTAATTGGGATTGAGGATGTTGTCAACCATTCTCAATGTTCAACAACAACCATAATAGCTAAATAAATTTATTCTTTTGCAGTAGGGAAAAATTGGCTTTTCGCAAAACTGTAACCATAGAGCTTTCCACCAGCCAAATATGCATATAGTAGAGCTGTTTCATTCCATTATTCTCTATGTGTTACCTTGCCAACATATTCCTTGTGCTGACCCGTTTTCGGGCTGCAACGTTAATGTTGCAGACTTTTCAGACGACGATTAAGGAGTTTTAGGTCGTGGTTCTATACTCAGTGATGCCGTTGGAGTTGATGGACTCACTTATCTTCCAAGCCTTCCGCTGTTATCGTTATTAGATGGCCTTAAGCCATATTTATTGTAATAAGTTCTCTTTTGAGACACTCGATGTAATAAGTGTGTGATTGCTACTCTGTTATAAATACTTCAAGTACTGTGTGGTGTCAGCATTACTGATCCAGGGATGACACCGGAGCACAGAGATTGGACCGTTTGAGGTCTGGTCGCTACACATGCTCTAGATATAACCCTCCCTCCCTCTCGTAACCATTTACAACTGTTTTCACTAACCTTTATCACAAGCACTCTTCCTCTCGCAAACATACACACGCAGAATCCTCATCGACCCTTTCTATATACATGGACCTGCCTACGTGTCTCATGTACGCACATTATCTTTACGCATGTCTCTCACGCATTGTCTCACACCTCTCTTCCTAATCGACGAGTATGATTCTAGCAGAGCATTCTGTAGGATGCCCCTTAAATTTAGGTTGGATGAATAGTAATATCAGAGATAAAGGGGTTACCTTAGTCCGAGAACCTAGGGTTACAAATCCTAGCCGGCTTTGTCAGTGGACACAGAGTCCTTCACAATTCTGCTATCTTTGTCTTGTACGACTATTCATCCATGGGTCTTCCTAAATGCATCACGGGCCGACCAATGTGGCTCCAGATGGAACAGAACGAAGGGCCTCACCTCTACCCACCGGACCTCACGCGGTGACACACTCTCTGCCCCCATGTCTCATTATCTTCTCACACCCACACATACCAACACAAACACCACACACACAGAAAATTTCTCCTGGTGCCTCTATTCCCTCCCCCCTTGCATATACACACTCAAGGGAATGGAATCTCTTGTCGTGACGTCATATTCGTCTCTCTCTCTAGACCACTCTCATTTCTCGTGCTATCTCTCCCACGCCCCCCCGTCGGCCTCTCTATCCATGCCTATCTCGAATACGTAATACACACACATACCTATAACGCCCTCGATGCGTCTATATCTCCCACGTGTCGAGGCACGACTTAGAGGCATAACCGCATTGAAAGCAATGTCGCAAGTTAGGTAATCTTCACAACATCCCATGTAATATAGATAATAAAAGGGGAGATACATAGTTGGCTTACACTCGCCACGTCAATCAAAGTACATAAATTGCATTACATCAATCAAACACTCATGCCCGACTACGATGCCAAAATAAAAGATAAACCCAACATGCGACACGGACCCGATAGGAGCTGCACATATCTCGTTCTCAGGGCACACTCAGATTGTCTAAACTTCTGGTAGGCCAGCCCAGAGTTGCCCCACCTCATCCACCGGCGTACAGGAACTCCGGCGCCGGCCAACCTCGATCCGCGTGATGCCGGATCTGGATCTAAGACTTGGCCCGGTTGACTATTTATCCCCGAAACCCTAATATTTTGCCCTTGTTCATCGCATCGTAACTGTGCATCCGCAGCTCCGTTTTGGGAATATAGCATATCAAAATGTTCGCCTCAGAGAGTACATCATTTCATCTCATTGCATCATTTTCATTTGTGTTCATCTTGATGCCCGAAATGCTGTTGGAAGAGTGCTATTTGAGATAATTGTCAGATCTGCTGCTCCAATTAGATATTTGTCATTTTTGCCATGATTATTGTGTGCATGATATGCCCCTGAGCTCTTCATGAGTTTTGTTATATGTTTTGCCATCTATCCAGAGGTGCAACCCATGTATTTTTGTGGTGTGTGTGGTGACTAGCACAAGCTTGCAAAGTGGAGCATTCGTTAATGCTGATTTCAGGGACTTAGCATTTCCACCAAGTCCTTGGACTGTTTATCTCAATATGCCATATGTTCTTGTTGTTTCCTAGTGATCCGTGCCTCTTTTGAGGATGATCAGTAAGGATGTTTTGGTAATCTTGTAGTGCTCTATCCATCCGTGTCTTTGTTTGCAATTATGGAGCACCCTAGCTTGAGTCAATCGAGCTCTACTTTTGCTATTTCGTGAATCTGGGCAGATTGTCTACTTGTTAGCGATTTTGCCGAGGATGTTGTAGTTGATCCGTGCATGGTATGTTATTGTTCTTGCCATGTATAGCTTGCATAATATGTATCCTTGATGGGTGCATGCTTAGATTGTCATGACATGCTCTGTAGTGAGTGCATCGAGCTCGTAAACATGCCTACTTGATATCTGATTTTGCATGCTCCAGTTTTCACTAAGTCTGAGAACTGATTATGTTTTTGCCATGTTCACATGCTTGCAAATGTATTTTCTGATCCCTTTTGGCTCAAGGTCACTAAGAGACTTTTGTTAAGCTCTTTGAGTAGCTCCATGCCATGCTTTAACTTGCCATGTTCAGGTCCTGTAGCATATAGTTTTCATGCTCCAAAGTGTGCTACCTGATCTGAAATTCCAAACAAGTGTTAATTTCACTAAGTCTGAAATCTGTTCACCAAATGCATTTTTGCCATGCTTGTTTGAACCTTTTAATGGATGAATTAGCCGTAGCTCAGTGTTACTCTTTTGTTAAGTATCATGAATGGACCCCTTCCATGTATTTTGATGCCATGTTTGGGTGCTGTAGCATGTTCATCTTATTGCATTTAGACGGCTACTTGCTGTTAATCGCAGAATGTGGTCATATTTGAATTGCTTGCCATTTCCAAACCGTGACTCCGATTGCGGCGTTCTTTATATCGTTTTCAAGCGATTTCATCTCACCTTTCCAGTGGCACACTTGGATTCCCAAGTTGAGGCCAGGTTCATTCATTCCTTGTCAAATCTTGCATATGCATCGCATATCGCATCCCGCATAGCATACCATGATTGCATCATGTTGTTTGAGTTGGCACGTGGTTGATTGAGTCCTTGTTGCTTGTTTGTGTTGTTTGGGTAGAGCCGGGAGACGAGTTCGCTAATGAGGAGCCCATTGAGTTTGCTTCCGAGGATCCAGTCAACTCTGACAACTTTGCAGGCAAGATGATCATACCCTCGAAATCACTACTATCTTTGCTTTGCTAGATGCTCGCTCTTTTGCTATGCCTATGCTACGATGCCTACCACTTGCTTATCATGCCTCCCAAATTGCCATGTCAAACCTCTAACCCACCATGTCCTAGCAAACCGTTGATCGGCTATGTTACCGCTTTGCTCAGCCCCTCTTATAGCGTTGCTAGTTGCAGGTGAAGATTGGAGACCGTTCCTTGTTGGAACATTATTTACTTGTTGGGATATCATTATATTATCTTGTTATCTTAATGCATCTATATACTTGGTAAAGGGTGGAAGGCTCGGCCTCTCGTCTAGTGTTTTGTTCCACTCTTGCCGCCCTAGTTTCCGTCATATCGGTGTTATGTTCCCGGATTTTTGCGTTCCTTACGCGGTTGGGTGATAATGGGAACCCCTTGATAGTTCGCCTTGATTAAAGCTTTTCCAGCAATGCCCAACCTTGGTTTTACCATTTGCCACCTAGCTCCTTTTTCCCTTGGGTTTCTGGAGCCCGAGGGTCATCTTATTTTAAACCCCCCCGGGCCAGTGCTCCTCTGAGTGTTGGTCCACCTCGTCAGCCGCCGGTGGCCACCAGGGGCAACTCTGGGCTGGCCTACTGGAAGTTTAGACAATCTGAGTGTGCCCTGAGAACGAGATATGTGCAGCTCCTATCGGGACCGTGTCTCATGTTGGGTTTATCTTTTATTTTGGCGCCGTAGTCGGGCCATGAGTGTTTGATTGATGTAATGCTATTTATGTACTTTGATTGACATGGCGAGTGTAAGCCAACTATGTATATCCCCTTTTATTATCTATATTACATGGGATGTTGTGAAGATTGCCTAACTTGCGACATTGCTTTCAGTGCGGTTATGCCTCTAAGTCGTGCCTCGACACGTGGGAGATATAGCCGCATCGAGGGCGTTACAATACCTCTCTAGGCCTCGCCAAATGCATCAACTACACATTCACACATGTTACATCACATACCCCATTGATCTAAAAAGCCCTCTCTTCAAAAGTGTGGCCAAAAAATTATTTTAGAGTTTCTACATATATACAACATTACAAAGTTATATGGAGGAGTACGAACGCTAATTTGCATTGCATGGTGCCCACAATGATATTTATTCCGCACTGTGAATTTGTATATTTTTATACTACATACAAAGTTAGTCATAATAAAGAGAAACGAAGAGCATCTCTCTCTCCATCGCATACCCCCCTGTACGCCCCTCTCACATGTGCACACAAAACTATCTCCAGGTCCTCTAAAAGTAAGCCCCCAGAAAATTCACGCATGTTTCATCTTTCTCTTGCGATATATGCAATGACGATCATTGTATTTGAAGCGAAAGCACGATACGTACATTGGACTTCAGAATCCACTCATTACGGTCACCATTTACGTTTAGTGGTTATTATGCAGTCACGGGCTCACGGTACAACTCTGTATTTGCTCATGACATGACTAGTTGACCAATTAAACGCTCCACGTGGCACCTCTAGTGTTGCATCACATTATCTCACTACCATCGTGCCCACCTGTCGACTTGTATCTACTCTACATCTACACTCTTATAAAATACATAAAATACACTCTTATAAAAAACAGAGTTGGTGATGATGGTGTGCCTGCCATCCTGCAATATAGGCCGTCCGATTTATATCTGACGGATAGGAAAGAAACTATGGCAATTTTGCAAAAAGGTGCCCACACACCTCTCCACATTTGCAAATAAGGCCTTCCCTCATTCATCCTTTTCTCTCACAAGATAAACAAGTCATACAAATGCATCTTGATGTTACATGCAACGCACGGGCATCTTGCTAGTAAGAATGAAAACAAACGACAAAAAAATATTTGGACGGTGGTTCGAAGTCATGACCGCGGGCACAGCGGACAAGGTGGCCTTGTATTGGTATGCTGAGCCGTCTGTTTTAACACACATGAGCTGGTGTGGTGATTATACACACACACACACGCGCATGCACACGAATTGCATCCACGCAACACTCACACAAATACATGCACCCACGCACGCACGCAAAACTCACACGTACACACGCAGCCACGCACGCACGCAACACTCACACGCACACACGCACGCATGCATGCACACACTAGTACACCACACGACCAACACACACTCTCACGCTCAAGTGCTCAACCTACACGTGCATGCGCACACATCAGGCCCTGACAGACACATACACAACCAGGTGATTCCCGCGCACTGGTTGGAGCCTTGTCGCGCCTGCGTAAATTTGTGTTTATCTGACCTTTTGCCTATGCGAACCGACAGGTGGGACCCACAATGAACGTGGTCAATTTAACTAGTCAACATGGCGCCACGCAGACTATTTGGCCGGTCAACAGAGTGCAATCCGATGCTGAGCTGTGAGCAAGTGATCGTATAATCACCGCAAAACATATATAGTGACCGTAATCAGCTTATTCTGAAGTTCGGTGACCGTATTACGCTTTTCTCTCTGTAGGCCCTCCAAAACTACATCTCTACACATTCTCGCATGTTACATCTAACAACTATGCAATACAACACTACTACTACACTCTAACACAATAAATCATATGTGTTTTTAGTTTTACTAGATATCATATTGTTACTTATAATTATTCAGTTTGCATACATTAAAATTGCCTTTGAAATGTATGGCCAGTATCATCTACCGCGCGGGAAAAATCCCGCCCTTTCCTGTTTAATCAGGTTTGTATCGATGGATCGTGCGAAATAGCAAAACTATAGTACTATACAGTACAAGTGACAGTTCACTGGGCCGTCGTGTCGTCTACTCCTTTGTCGTAAGAGTGGAGCGCTCGCTTTCCTAAATCTTCTTGTCCCTTTCGCCGACATGTGGGACATCAAGCTACCGGGTCCACGTGCCATACAGGAATACAGTGCAGAGCAGCCGGGATGAAGCACCCCAGTCATGGCGCCGACGTAGTAATGAGCAATGAGGCGTCAAATCATAAAGCTGCACCTTTTCCTGCCGTTGTTCTGCCTCATGTGGGACGCGGATTGGCTTGGTAAAGCACTGACACATGGGACTGCATGTTAGCAAACCGCCAGGACAACGTCCTCCAAAAATAAGAAGCCTAATCCTAGACTTACAAAGGGCTACGTAGCTGCTACGTATACTTTCCATCTAATCTATATATGCCCCCCTGATTTTCAGGTGGGGTGGGCCTAATCCTCTCCTTTAATACAATCAAATAGTCCCACATCACATCAGTTCGTAACTTTACGTAAACCATTACGTGGATGTAGCATTTCTCAAATAAGAAACCTCCCCCACCATCCGCGCGGCAAAATCACCTCCTTTTTACTCATCTCAATTCTATAATTTTTTAGATCAATATAATTGAGATTTGTATAGATAGCACACAGGAGAAAAACCAAGTGGTACGGTTAAGGGCATCCACAATGTGTAGCCAAATGTGAAAATAGCTTTTGGCATCGTGGGAACCATTGTGGACGGTGTTGCCAGAGCCAAAAAGATGGAACCGAAGCTCCCTGATTGATGGATTGAAGGAATAAAAAATGCAACATCTCTCCTCTTTCTCCCATGCTTGGACGCATGTAGTACAGTATAGAGCACATAGTCTACTCCCCTGTCCCTTCTATCACAAATCACAAAGCAGTGAGGCGTCAAATCACAAAAGAACGGACGAAGAAACCATCATTTCACTCTTCGCTGACTCCGCTTCTCCATCGTCTTCTTCGAGAAGCCATCTCACCGCATTAGTTACTCCTAGTAGTACTAGTAAAGGACTTCCTGGATGCAAATAAGGCGGTTGTCTCGGCTTGCAGGCGACACTTGCAAACGACTTACCGTGGTCTCCCTCAATGGTGTTCTCCATCGAATGCACTTCGCCAAACCACCAAAAAAATATCATCGACGTCACCGCAATGGGGAAGGAAGTCAAATATAGTTACTACCTCCATTTTTTTGTACACAAGGCCAATATATCAAAATTACAATTTGCAAAGGGCCACTAACACTAATCGAGGCAAAATTGATGGGGTTAGCAACCAAGGACATTAATATCCCCTGCATGCATGCGGAAGTGAGAAGGTTGGTTTGCATGGCACTGCATTAATCAAGCGACGAGGAGTGAGATGGTTAGCTCTTTGGTCTTTGGAGAAAAAATACGCATTAATTGACACGTGAAACGAGGATTTGTATCGATTAAATCCCGCGAAGGAAAACCCAGCCTGTCTTTTTAACACTAGTACTCCTAGTACGTACGTACTTATCCTGTTTGGGTCTAGGCCTTGCATTGCCAAACTTCGCCACACATTTTTGCCTAAAGTTTTCAAAATGAGAAGGAGGTACACTTGCGCACGGCTATCGCGGTCGCACCGCACCCTCACACGGTCGCTCCTGCACGCCGCGGTCGCACCGCACCCTCACACAGTCGCTCCTGCACGCTGCAAAACCCAACCAAGGGAACACACCCTCACTGACACGTGCTGTCGCATGTGAACACACCAAACTCAGCCATCCTATCGCTGACACATAATTTTCGTTCATAGAGTATGTTTATCCAACCGCATGTTGGGGAGTATCCGTACGGCCCGTGCGGTGGTCTGTTGGGGAAGAAGAAGAGGTGAGGAAGAAGGAAAGAAGGGTTAGGAGACGTAGGATATTCATCCAACCGCCTGAAATGGTAGACTGACCCAAGTCAGGCGACTTGCATAACAAATATATGTTTTTACACAGCAAAAGATCCATAAAAACAACAACATAAAGAAAAACTATCACTGCTCGTGGAAAGAGACGACCTCGTCGTCTTTGGCTGCCGGCGCGAACCAGCCGTCGCTGCCGACGTGTGTCTCCGCACCGTGGTTGTCCTCGGCCTCCAGCTACTCGTTCAAGTGGAGCGTGCGGGCGCACTGCATGGACGAGAGCACAACCCGGTTCAAGTCGAGGACGTCCGGTTCTGCCTGTAGGAGGGCCTCGATGGCAGCGGCATCCGCGCGCTCCATGTCGAGTCGAGCCTCCGCCACCCGGTTCAAGTCCAGGACGTCCGGTTCCGCCTGCAGGAGGGCGTCGATGAGAGCGGCATCCGCGCGCTGTGCATCGAGTCGAGCCTCTGCCACCCGGTTCAAGTCCAGGACGTCCGGTTCCGCCTGCAGGAGGGCCTCGATGGCAGCGGCATCCGTGCGCTCCGCTTCAAGTTGAGCCTCCGCCGCCCGGTTCACATCCACAACATCCGGTTCCGCCTGCAGGAGAGCCTCGATGGCAGAGGCATGCGCGCGCTCCACGTCGAGTTGAGCCTCTGCCTCCCGGTCCTCCTTTAGTATCACCATGTTGAATCGCTGGTCTACCTGCACCATGGGGGACTCGGACACCAGCACGAAGTCGACGTCCATCGTCTCATACCCATCAGGGGCCTTCTGCACCGCGACCTCCGCCATGAACATTGGATCGGCTTCCTCCTCCTCGTAGCTTGGCTCCAGAGAACTCGGGGATTGGCCCGCCGCAAAGCGAGCTTGGGAACGGAGGTCTGTGGCGCCGACCACCGCCGCGATTTCTGCGCGGCGCTCCGGCGTCAGCATCTTGTTGTAAGTGATCTTGCGGCGCACCATGGCTTTCCGGTGTACTAGGGGATGCTTGATGCGGGCTAGGGGATCGAAAGGTGGGGGAATGGGCTGGAGATTTGGTGTGGTTTTAGGGCAGTGGCTGGCATAGGCCGAGCAGCGAAGGTTCTGGTGTGAATAGTGGTCCAGTGACGACCGGTCAATCGGTTTTGAATGTACATCGCTCTTGTCGCGTTCGCGTTGCAGCCCGGCACGCTGGACCCTCCAAGTCGCTCACCGAATGGAACGCGCTTCGTCTTGCGTTTTCGCTCGCTTGTGGGACCATAGATGAGAGCAAACCGACGTCCCTCCCCCTCCCCCGCCCGCGTCATTTATTATACCACCACTCCCTCTGTTTTATGCGGAGTAAATACAAACAGAGGGAGTATACTACGGATGAGGATCCCCTAATGTGGCCGAACCCATTGAGTAACTGACATGCGGGGCCTAGCAAGCATGGGGTCCGCCAGTAAGTGACCGGAAGGGAGGGTAAGGCAGGGATACCTACGTTAGAGGATCCACTTCCACTATACTACTTTGACCAAATGTTAAGAGTAATAATATATGACATGCAACTTGCACAAATGTTAGAGTAATAATATTTGACATGCAACTTACACAAAGCATATAGGGTCTAATGCGTTTTTCGAGGCTAACTTTGACCAAATGTTAGAGTAATAATATATGACATGCAACTTACACAAAGCATACGGTCAAATTCGTATGTGAAAGGAGTTTCCAATGATATAATTTTCACATTATACATCTCATGTACTATTAATCTTGTCAATAGTCAAATTGGAAACCATCTCGAGTACAAATCTAGGAGTACGTACAAATCTAACAATATTGATTGGGCGTTGTTGAATGTTGATACCTTTTTGATCAAAGTAGATATACTTTGACTAGACATAAAACTTATATGTAAACTAGAAAGGATAGGAGGGAGTATATTGTATGTTCAAAAACGAAACGAACATTGAATACACTTTTTATATATGATTTGCGGATGCTATGATCACCGGTTCAAAATTTTGAATCCGCCTTAGGTATCACGTGCCTACACTCGTTCCCTTTTGATTTCATCTCGGGGTCCAGAGATATATTGAAAGAGGACTAGGGTGGGTACATGCAAATGATACTCGGCGGAATGTTCAAATGAGGCATGCGGGAGGATGGACTCGACTGGAGGGCGACATGATCGATGGAGAAGAGGGTTGGAGAGGAATGAAAATAAGTAAACGCCACATGATTATACTTGAACGGCTCAAATAAACAATAAGTTGTCTCACTTGGCCTACATAGTGAAAGACCTAATGCGCAACGCGGAGCACTGACGCTCGAATATGGCCGGGAAAACAGGGAAATAGACATGTAGGGCACACCCGTCGGGACGACGTAGCGCAGACTAGTCCAATGGAGGAGCTGGCCCACGACCTCCTCACCACCGACAACCGTTCATGTGGGTCGTTGGGGCCAACAACGGGGCGCAGCTCCAGCATCGCCTCTAGACACGGCGACCGCGGTGAGCGACACGCTCATATCGTCGCTAGACACAGGCGATTTCAGTTTGCCGAGGGTGGCGTTAGTGCTGTGGCATGACCAATGGTATGTTTGGTTTGTGCCCAAGGTTGCCCCATCAAAGCATTGGGTAGCCAAAATTTTGGTTGAGGTATTGGTTGCCCATGATTTGTCCGACATTGGCAAGAAAAATGAACTTGAGTTGGCTAGAGTTCATTGGCATGCCAAAGAAATGGCAACCATCCAAACAAAGACCAATCTTTGGGTCATGACCAAAATTTTGGTTGAGGTATTGGTTGCCCATGATTTGGCCGACATTGGCAAGAAAAATGAACTAGAGTTGGCTAGAGTTCATTGGCATGCCAAAAAAATGGCAACCATCCAAACAAAGACCAATCTTTTGGTCATGACCAAATTTTTGGCAAGGTGCACTTTGGCCACAATCCAAACACACCCCAACACCCGGATCGTTGAGGATGCATGGGGCACCGCGACGCGTCCGCGGAGTGGTGTAGCACGGCCAACTTCATCCTCTGGACCTAAGACCATGCCGGGTCGTCTTGTTTTTTCAATGACATGCGGGGATTGCATGTGAGCAAAGGGCATCTCCAACATTGCCATGACCGCAACTGACTACCCTGGCACACCAAAACCCTCGTCCCTCGCACCATCGCGTGGTGTGTTCCCAGCCGGTGCCAGCTGCCCGCATTCATGTCGTCCGTTCGTATGTCGTGATTAAGAGGCTCAGTGCCCGCGGAACCAACTCCGGCGACTTAATGACGCACCCGGACGCTTGGCCTCACCGGAATGCGCTACTTAAAGCGGCAACGCGCAGCTAACCTCCACACCATAGCGCATCGTCCTCCTACCTAGAACCACATCCGCCATGATCGAAAGCGCGAACGCTCTGCGGGAGAGCTTGTCTTCGGGGATGGATCTCGAGGTCGCCGCCCTCGCTCAAGTCACCGCACAAGCGGTGGCCACGCTGGCGGCCGACGATGGGAGCACCGTGAGCCACGCGTCCTACCTGCCGCCGTCCAACGTCCGGCACCGCCGAGGTCGGGGACTCCTCCGAGGATGAGTAGGGCATGGGAGGCGGCAGGGCATGGTGTGCCAACTGGCCGGTCCGTCTCCCGTGTTCTACTTTTGCTCGCCAGAGACCGCACCTTCACTTCACGGGTCTTGAACCCCGCCCCTGTACATGGAGATCACAGATGGAGGACGTCGGTCGCCGCCGTAGAATAGGTTTAGGGTCGGGTTTCTTTTATTTTTTTGTCCTATAAAAGTTCGAAATGTAATGAAAATCTGCCGTGTTTGCATTAATCTCGGCCGGTGTATATGAACTTTCACAATAATATACATATTGTAGGAGTACTAGCAAGATGCCCGTGCGTTGGATGGAAGATCAAGATCTTGTGGGAGAAAAGGATGAACGAGGGAAAGCCTTATCTGCAAATGTGGAGAGGAGTGCGGGTAAATTGTCATAGTTTCCTTCCTATCCGTTAGATATAGATCGGACGGCCTATATTGCAGGATCGGACACATCTTTCTACATCTATGGGAACCTTCGAAAGGGTTAACGTAAATTGCCTCTCTCCCTCCTTCCCTGATTTTCATGGTGGTGGGCCCCTCCCTTCCCCAATCTACAATCAACAGCTCACACATTTCACATTACGTTAATTACGTAACTGGGATTACGTAGGTGTAGCATTACTCATCCTAAAAAACCCAACTAAGCCAACCTCCCAGCATATCGCGCGGGAAAAGACCCGGCCGCGCCGTTTTGTCGGGATTACCGGATTACTAGTAGTAGTATCGATGGATCGTGCAAAGCAACATATTTTTTTTTGAGGGGGCGAAGCACCTAGTTCAAAAGGAAAAATGCGGTACACTCACAGCACTCCTATCGCGGTCGCATTGCACCCCACACACGTTCGGTCCTGCACACGGCTCACACAAACGGAACGCGCTTCCACTTGCCTCTTCACTGACACGTGGGACTACACTTGGAAAAACTGACCATGCGCCAAACTCCCCCCGCCCACCGCGCGAAAATCCTCTCCCCCACACCCAAAAATTCCCCCCAAATACGATTCAACTGCCCTTCGGCCAACTAGCCAATAATATTCCCCAAACCCCCCTCCCCCCTGTCCCACTCCACTCCATTCGCTCCGCAAAAGCCGCCCTCCCCGCCGCGCCAATACGTAGGCGCCGCGGTTCGGCGATCATCTCGCTCCCACAGTACACTCTCGTAGACTGTCGTCCTCTAGCCGTGCCGCCACCTCTGGCTACGTTCTTGTGGAGGCGCACAACGGTCAGCGTCGCCACCGCTGGCGATGTTCGTGTGGAGACGCACGGCTGTCAGCTTCTCCCATGGTACGCGCATTCTAGACTGAGGCCCCGTTCATGTCGGTGTAGCGCTAAATGTTAGCTGATAGACGCTGTTAATCTCACTGTTTGCCGAAGTAGTTTACTATCAATATGCTCTGCTTAAGAAGCTTCCTTTCCCTGTTCTGCACTCAATCTTCTTAGCTGAGATGGCATGCCAAGGCCGATTAGTTGCTAAAATATCCTACCATATATTTATTGTGACGTAGATTGCCATGGTCTAGTAGCCAATCTGTTAGCTAAAATAGCTCTACACCATTTTATACTCGATCTTTATTGCTGCAATGGCCTTCGATAGTTCGATGGCTGTGTGCTCGACCTCATTGACTGCTGAAACAGCCTGCCATAACTTGGCACTCAAATCTGTTTGCTGAATTAGCTTTACATATATTTCGTTACTTAGATCTGCTCGTCCAAATATGTTGCCATAGCTTTAGACATTGACCTAGGTATTTTTTTCTGGACTTCATAAAAAAGCATATATGTTTTTCCTGTAATATCTAGTAGAAGAACTAATTTGTATGTCTAACAGATGGACAGGACTTGGATAACTTCTGCTCGAAGATTCTCCGCTGCATATGTCGAGGGGGTTGAAAACTTCATGAACTTTATCAGAGCTGAGTACGGTGGTCCGAAATCAGATGTGCTCTGCCCATGTAGCAGTTGTATGAATTCAGTTACAAGACCCCAATCAACTGTGCAAAATCATCTACACTTGTATGGGATGTAGGTCACATATACTAGGTGGGTTCATCATGGTGAAGCTATGAACGTCAATGTTATTGACTACGTGGAAGCAGCAGATCACCATCTTGATCTGCCTGATGCTCAGGTGGAAGAGAAGGAGGAGGTGGTGGTGGAGGAGCCAGTGAGTTTGACCAACATTGTAACAATGCTACGAAATGCTCATGCATTCCGTGAACTTTCACCTGCAGAAGAAAAACGGTGGGCCCGCATGTTGGAATAATGCAACGTTGCTGTCACCCCAAGAAATAAGCTGGCAGTATTCTCAGCTATGGTAACCTTTCTTTAGGTGAAGACATCTGAGCGGATGACCAACAAATCATTCGATGCGATGTTGGCTGCTTTCTGCGAATCTTTCCCGGATGCGTCTGAGCTGCCACACACCTACAGTAAAATGAAGAATTTCCTTCGTGTAGTTGGAATTGGATATGATATGATCCATATTTGTAAGAATAATTGTGTTCCGTTCCAGAAGGATTATGTCAACTTAAGTGACTGCCCGAAATGCAAATCAGCAAGATGGAAAGATGGCAATGCTGTGAATAGGATTCCTCATAATGTTCTGAGACATTTTCCAATTACACCAAGATTGCAGAGGTTGTTTCATGATGCTGAAACAAGAGAGGATGTACTGTGGCATTCTAGGAAGCAGGAGTACAGAGATCAGAATGTAATGAGCCATCCATCTCATGGTAGTGAGTGGAAAAGCTTCAATGATAAACGCAAAGAGTTTGCTGCTGACCCGAGAAACATTAGACTTGGCTTAGCTTCAGATGGATTTAACCCATTTGGCCACCAGAGCGCCACATATAGCATGTGGCCAGTGCTTGTTATCCCTTACAACATGCCTCCAAATGTCTGCACCAAAGAATCAAACTACATGATGGCCTTGCTCATCCCAGGTCCAAAAAGTCCTGGAAAGGATTTTGATTTATTCATGGAGCCTCTTGTGGAGGAACTTCAACAGCTATGGAAGGGTGTTCACACTCGAGACCTATATAGCAGCCCACCAGCTGATTTCTTTCTGCGTGCTGTTATAATTTGTTGCATCCATGATTATCCGGCTTTGGGCACTATGTCAGGGCGAACGACACATGGTTACAATGCATGTGTTTGCTGTGACAGGAATCCGCTGTCATACGCAATACTTAGCAAGATCTGTTACATTGGACACCACCGTTTCCTTGCCAAGGACAAGCCGCATCCTAGAAAATACCGAAGACATGTGTTCAATGCAAAGCATGAAAACCGTGATGCACCAAAGAGGCTCACCGCCGATGAGTTGCAAGTGGAATTAGAGAAGGTCAGGCATATTACACCAGGAAACCATCCTGGTAATGGTAGTGGGAAAAGGAAGTGTGGCAGGGTAGAAGAGAGATTATTATTTATCCACAGGTCCACTTTGTGGGACTTGGAGTATTGGAAAGATTTGGATCTGAGGCATAATCTTGATGTGATGCACATCAAAAAAATATATGTGACAACATTATCGACACACTTCTTAATATTGAAGGCAAGATGAAAGATACCTTAAAATCTAGGATTGATTTGGCACACCTGGGTATTAGAAAGGATTTGCAGGTGCAAGATGAAGGTAAACCATGGGATATGGCACCAGCTGTGTACGTCTTGGACAAGGTAAAAAGAAAAGAATTCTGCGAGGTCCTGTCACGTGTGAGATTCCCACATGGATTTGCTTCCAGCCCTGAAAGGAGAGTCAGTGCAGATGGAAACAAGGTACAAGGGTTGAAAACTCATGACTACCACATCCTACTTCAAAGGGTTTTACCTGTTATCCTTAGAGGATTGGGCCGCCCTGACTTATACAGAGCAGTTGCAGAGTTGGGACAATTCTTCAGGGAACTCTGCAGTAGGAATATCAGGATAGATGCTTTGGAGCGTCTTAGAGACAAGATACCAACTATCCTATGCGACCTTGAGAAGATATATCCTCCAGCCTTCTTTGATGTGATGGTGCATTTGGCTGTTCATCTACCTAATGAGGCACTACTTATAGGTCCAGTACAGTATGGCTGGATGTACCCTATTGAAAGGCGGCTAGGCACTTTCAAGGGCTATGTTAGGAACAGAGCTAGACCCGAGGGTTCCATTGCAGAGGCCTACATTGCTATAGAAGCGTTGACATTCTGCTCAAAATACATTGAAACAGCTGATCAACTTAGCAAGGAGGTGGGTGAAGACAATCCCGGGCTCAGTGTTTTCAATTATTCTGTTTGAGTTAGAGGGAAGAGTCGACAAGAGGACAAACCTAAAGATTTGGACAAACTGGTTTGGTATGTGTTGAATAACTGTCCTGAGATACTACCTTATATCAAGTAAGTGCAGTACTGCAGCCTATACATCGTAATCTACTAAACTTGTAGGACATTCTTATATATTTAGATGTTTGACGCGATCACTATGTTGTGCAACATCTACAAAGAGGAGTTACTGCCGCAAAATCCAAGAAACATTGACAAACTGGTTATGGCAGGATTTGTGAAATGGTTCAAGAACCATGTAAGCTTTTGAAGTGCACTGTCAGTTTTTTTATTATATTGAGTACATAAGATGATCAGCTTGTCTATTTTATAACCATAGGTTAAGAAGATGCGGGAGGATGGGCAGGCAGTTGATGATGCCCTTTACTCACTAGCAATGGGTCCTGATACTCGGGTAAGACATTATGAATCTTGCGTTGTTGGAGATGTGCGCTACAACACCCTTGCACGAGACGAAGGCAGGAAGACACAAAACAATGCCATCATGAGCATGGATACGTATGACAAAGAGACAACTGAAATGTATGCTAATATAACAGACATTATTCAGTTGCAGTATATCTCCAGTTTCCAGGATCATCGGTGTGTGGTTCTGTTGTGCTGTCATTGGTATAACCTATTTTCCAGGATCGCAAAACCCAGAGCTGATGATTATTTCAAATCCATCAATGTCAAGGCGGCGTACCAGACCAACGAGCCTTTTATTTTGGCAAATCAAGCAACACCGATATTTTTCTTGGAAGACACATTTGCATGTAGCCATGACCGGAGAGTATTGCAAAGGTTTAAGCAGAGGAATTCGTTTAATGAAGGTGCACAACAAGATGATGCTTACACTGCTCCTGATGTACAAGATAACACATATGTTCCTAATATCTTTGAGAACCATCACATCAATGACGCCGGCAAAAAGATTGCCTGTCGTGCTGTGGACATACAAGAGTTGATCAAGAAGAAGCCAATGTTCGAGGACGTTGAGGACGAAGAAGAAGATGACACCATGGGGAATTACGATTCAGACTGATACACATGGCGAAGATGTTGACGCTGCTGCTGCAGATAATGATTACATGGCTTTTGTCATATTTGCCTGTCAGAAGACGTTTTTTTATCTACTATGTGAAATTGTGTTTGCTATGACAACTGAAACCTGATGAACATGTTGTTTAGTATTTTGCTGTGAGAACATCACTTGTTATGTATGTCGTGGGAACGATTCCGACAATAATAAGGTATAGGGTAACAGAGCATGATCTATCGAGATGCATATGGGTAACATGGTGGTTTTAGCGAGTTCGGGCCTCTCACGGTGGAGATAACAGCCCTACGTCTCGTGCTCCGGAGAGGCTTTGTATTATCTGAGTATATATCCGGAGATTACAATGTGTGAGAGAAGGGAACGGATCCCATGCCCGAGCTAAGTCCTGAGACTAATGGTGAAAAGAGAGAGAGGTGGAAGAAAAAGCCCCCAAGTCTAGTGGTGGGGGGTGGCTTATATAGAGTGCGCCACCCCCTCACCTCTTATGTTACAAAGTGGGGCATGAATGCCATAATGCCAGCTCACTACCAGGCCTTCACTATGAGAATGATGCTTTGACTGCTTTGCTGCCTGCTGGTCTTCGTATGCCCGAGTGAGTCGTACGGTCGAGTGGAGAACTGTCATCCGAGTGGATGGTATGTTGCCTGTCCGAGTGGATAGTATGCTGCTTGTGTGAGTGGTTGTTGCCGTCCGAGTGACTTTCAAGTTGCGGTACATCTGACGGCGATCTAGCCCAGGGGCCCAGTACAAAGTGTATGGTGTCTATGGGTAGGGTCTTTAGGTCAGGCCTGTTACCCTACCCCCAATACATGTCCTCGTCATTAGCCCCCGAATCGGTCGAGGTTGAGCGGGTCGAGCCGAGGTAAATTCCCAGATGAGTCGAGTGCTACGGAGGCACTTATGAACTCCTTTGGTCACCCGTCGGTCTTATCTCCGCGTGTTGCCTTGACGGATTCCGGACTGCATGGTGTGCGAGTGAAATGAGCTCAAACGGGTCCGCGGAGGAGCGTTAAACTCACCTTATAGAAATTTTTTGGAGTGATTTGGAGCTGGTCCTGCATCGAGTAACTGATTACTCGGAATTTCTTCACGCCTAGAACGTGTCTTTTTTTTGTTTGGTTGTCACTCAGACCGGGCGGACCGTTCCGAGTGGATACCATTCCAGTGGGGGCACGCTGAGTTTGGAGCTAGTCCTGCGTCGAGTAACTGATTACTCGGAATTTCTTCACGCTTAGAACGTGTCTTTTTTGTTGTTGTTCATCACTCGGACGGGTCAGGCCGTACCGAGTGGAGACTACTCCAGTGGGGGCACGCTGAGTGCACCCACTGGGTGTAGTCCCCGAGACCACCGTCGACTGCGGGCAGTCGGCGGGGGTCCGAGAGAACTAAAACTCTTCTTAGATGGTACTGATCGAACTTTTTCTTCTCTGACTTGGAGGTCGAGTAAATCTGGAGCTGGTTTTGCATGGAGCAAAATGTTTCTTTCCGAGTTCTCTTCCAGTGGGGCACGCTGAGTGCACCCGCTGGGTGTAGTCCCCGAGCCTCTGTCTGACTAGATGAGTCGGGCAGAGGGTTTAAGTCTCCTGGTAAACCTCCACGCAGTCGACACGGTAAATATCTTTTAGTCTGAAATCGAGTCAATCAGATGCATCTTCAGGTGCTTGACATGGTAAATAAGCTCAGCCTGGAGCTGAGTCAGTCGCAATGATCTTCGTGCACTCGGCACGGTAAATAAATTCAGCCTGGAACTCGATCAAGCAGGTGAATCTTCGTGCTCTCGGCACGGTGAATGAATTCGGCTTTGAAACTGCCGACTGTAGAAAAAGGCCGGACACTCTAGGGAGTAATCGTTCCTGTAGTACTTCTTATATTGACCGTCAGATTTTGTGTGAAAGGAGTATTTGTTCGAGTGGACGTGCTTCCCAACTGATCGGGGTATGTTGACTACAAGGAAAAACTTGGTGGCACTCGTATGTCTCCCGGAGGAGATAGACTAGTGGTCTGATATGGACGTGCCATGAAACCCGAGTGGCGAGGCTAGTGTGTGGGCTGACTCTCCCGAGAGATGCCACTCGTTATCCCGGGGGAACAACAACACATGCCATCTCTGAGTCCAAGTTTGTGAAACTGACGCCTTGGAGCCTAGGATAAGGGCCAAGTGTATCCGTAGAGGAGCATCATTTTCGCCCTTTTGCAGTCTTGAAGATGACTTCAAGAAATAATTTGGGCGATCGTCTGAGTGGACAGTACTACCCTTATAGATTTTCGGCAGACCGAGCATGTATGGTCAAAAGAAATATTCCTGATGTGATTAATAGGTTGACCAAATGGGCGTAACCCATGAGGGCGACATGGCCCAGGGCTGTGCGAAGCCCCACAGTGATGCTCGAAAGAGGTAAGATTGCTACAGAGTGTGATATGAGGTTTGAACATATGAGTAACTTAGTCGTTCCCGTGCTGGGGGTGTAGAGGTAAAGACATGCCCAACTGATGGTGACGTGCGAGGTGGCTAAGGGGCGATGATGTGTACAACCGAGTGACGACGCGCGGGGCGGTCGAGCGGTGAGGACATGCACAACCGAGTGGCGACGTGCGGAGCGGGAGTCATGATGTGCGAGGTGGTCGAATGATGAAGACATGCACAACTGAGTGGCAACATGCGGGGCGGCCGAGTGGTGAAGATGTGCACAACCGAGTGGCGATGCGCGGGGCGGCCGAGTGAGGATGCGCGAGGTGTCCGAGTGAAGGACTATGTGTCCAGCCAAGTGGTGACGCGTGGGGCGGCCGTGTGGCGAAGGCATGCACAACCGAGAGGCGACGCGCGGAGCGACCATGTGGTGAAGACGTGCACAACCGAGTGGTGACGTGCGGGGCGGCCGAGTGAGGATGCACGAAGTGGCCGAGTGAAGGATTACGTGTCTAGTCAACGGGTGATGTGCGGGGCGGCCGAGTGAAGGACTACGTGTCCTGCCAAGTGGATGAAATTGTCTTCGAAGGAGTTAGCCAGATGCTTTCAAAGTTAATGTAGCGACGAGATTGATGTAGTGTGGTTGCAACGCAACAAGACCGGCGTGACAACTGAGTCTGAGTAGGAATGAAGATGGCGCGCACAACGTCTGGGTGATTATAAAGCTTGTCAAAGTGGCGGATCGAATGCACTTGTTGAAGTGAAGGATCTGACTGGTGATGAAGTACTCGACTACTCAGGAGAGTGTCATTCCAAATGAGATGCAGCCCCCGAGTGTGGCGTAGCCCCCGAGCGTACTACAGGCTTCGACAACGGACATGTCGAAATACGAGAAATATAGTCTTGAATGGATAATTTGTAATTCATCGAGTCGGACTCGGGTAAAGATAAGGAGAAGCTTCCGAGTGATGCTCGAAAGAGGCAAACTCGCAAAGGAGTGAAGTGTGAAGTTTAATTGTAAAAGGGACTTATCTGTCTCATGCCTGGCGGGGTCTATATCATTGATACGATGAAGAGGATTCCACAGAGGGGTTGGATGGATGTGTTTGAAGTCAACAGAGTGACAAGGCCGGTGTTGTGGTGCGCTGGGACCGGTACGGTGACCGAGTCCGAGAAGCGATGAAGTTGGCGCATAGGGACGTCGATTGATCGCGTAACTTGTGTAAAAATGGCACAAGCCAATGAAATAATTTCTCGAGGAAATTTGATGTGTGCTGAAATGATTTGTGTGAATAACACCCATAGACACCCGCTGGGAGTGAAAGGGGCTTGCTGGTTAACCAGCAAGAGTCTGAAAGAGCGAAGGATCCGTTCGAATTTGTCAAAGCGACGGATCCGACTAAACTCATTGGAATACTGGCTCAAATAAAATGGAAGTGTAGTGTTTCAACTGAGTTGCAGCCCGGAGGACCGATGCAAACTCGAAATGAAGAATGACACATGGTGTTCGTGAATGATGTATGCGAAAAAATGGAAGCTGGACTCGTGAGTCACATAACCAGTACTAAGCAAGTATGTGAAAATAAGCAGCCGAGCGTTGAGGTACACTCGGTGGCGTGGCCTCTGAGTGAACGTGATGTGTGAATTACGGGACACTCGGGAAGACGAAAATAACAGGATGTAAAATGACTTAGCTGTCTAAAGGCGCGCGAGTGGGCGAGTGGTGATGAGGCGATGGTGACAGTCGACCTTCGTCTCGGTGTCCTTGCGGATAGGGATGGAGCGCACATTATACTTGTGATGCAGCTCCTTGAGTTAGAGGTTTGCTCTTGTCTCAGTCGGATTTTGGCTACTTGGGCGAGTCCTTGGACTGCAGCTAAGCCTCCGAGTGGGAGGCTTGCTCTCCACTCGGTAGGATTTCAAACACTTAGGCGAGCACTGGACTGCAGCTAAGCCCTCGAGTGGGAGGTTTGCTCTTCACTCGGTAGGTTTTTTTCAAACTTAGGCGAGTACTGGACTGCAGCTAAGCCCCTGAGTGGGAGGTTTGCTCTCCACTCGGTAGGATTTTTTTCAAACTTAGGCGAGTACTGGACTGCAGCTAAGCCTCCGAGTGGGAGGTTTGCTCTCCACTCGGTAGGATTTTTTCAAACTTAGGCGAGTACTGGACTGCAGCTAAGCCCCCGAGTGGGAGGTTTGCTCTCCACTCGGTAGGATTTTTTTCAAACTTAGGCGAGTACTGGACTGCAGCTAAGCCTCCGAGTGGGAGGTTTGCTCTCCACTCGGTAGGATTTTTTCAAACTTAGGCGAGTACTGGACTGCAGCTAAGCCCCCGAGTGGGAGGTTTGCTCTCCACTCGGTAGGATTTTTTTTCAAACTTAGGCGAAACAGATTCGCAGCTAAGCCCTCGAGTGAGAGGCTGACTCATCACTCGGTAGGATTTCTTGAACTTAGGCGAAACAGATTCGCAGCTAAGTCGCCAAGTGAGAGGCTGACTCATCACTCGGTAGGATTTCTTGAACTTAGGCGAAACAGATTCGCAGCTAAGTCGCCTACTGGGGGATTTTGGTTACAAGTATAAGCAACAACAATTAATTCAAAAAAGACTGTTAAAATCAGTGTGGTGATGAGGTGACCAACCGATGGCGACGCGCGGGGCGGCCGAGTGGTGATGAGGTGACCAACCGAGTGGCGACGCGCGGGGCGGCCGAGTGGTGATGAGGTGGCCAACCGATGGCGACGCGTGGGGCGGCCGAGTGGTTATGAGGTGACCAACCGATGGCGACGCGCGGGGCGGCCGAGTGGTTATGAGGTGACCAACCGAGTGGTGACGCGCGGGGCGGCCGAGTGGTTATGAGGTGACCAACCGATGGCGACGCGCGGGGCGGCCGAGTGGTTATGAGGTGACCAACCGATGGCGACGCGCGGGGCGGCCGAGTGAAGTAGAGGCATCCTGCGGAGTGGCAATGAGCGGGGTGTCGGAGTGACGTAGTCGCGTCCCGCAAAGTGGTGACGCGGGGCGTCCGAGTGGTTGCTGGACCAAAACGTCTTTGTCCGACTGTCGTAGTGGTTTGTTAACCATCCGAGTAAATTCGTCCGAGCATGCGTGCGAATCGTTCGAGTGGACGGTTGTTCAAGTGTGCTTTAGTCCCATCCGAGTGAACTTGTTCCGCCAGTTTCGTCATAGACGTTGCAGATGAGGATGGAGTCTACGACAAGCCGGACGACGCTGGTGGCCGTGCGCGGAGGTTCGGCGACGGCCTCGCAGACGAAGCCGAAAACGACGACGAGTCGGATGGCGCTGGTGACTGCATGTTGAAGCCAACTAACCGAGTAGCCTGCACGTTAATTGTCCAGAGTGCAAAAAATCATCTCCGGGCTAGCCGGTCGAGTGAACCTGTTCATTAGTCTGTCGAGTGAAAAGGTGGATCGATCAAGTGAATCATAGTTGGGTTGCGATCCGGTCGCCATACCATCAATCGAGTGGAATAAATGACGAGTTAGTCAATCGACGTTGCTTGTCTCAGTAAGCCTGCAAGTTAGTACATCCACGAATATTGTTTTGTTGGACTAAGTGTCCCTGCATGGATTGCTATTGTGCAAGGATTAAAGACCGGGATGGTTATGCATGCATGCATAATTAACCGGCATGGGAACGGCGGAAGTTTTGGCTGCAGTAAATAGGTAATTGGTGCCGAAAAATGCTCACCTAAATGGCCGCTTAATGAGGTGATTAACTGAACGAAATGGTAACTGGCCCATAAATTGCACTTGGGTCAAGTACGTTTGCCAATTGAGTGCATGCATGCACTAGCACTACCATACGGGAGTGCACAGAAGTGTGCCTGGGTCAACCCAGGTGAAGCATGCAAAGATACGTGCATGCGCGGCATAACTTTCTGGTACGGACGCATCTGGCGGTAATTACGCATAACGGGGCATGCAAAGAGACTGTGTATATCGAGCGAGAGAGTGCGCCCTATGCGGAAGAAAAGAGGAGGTGGAGCACCATGCGATGACCATTAATTGGCTGCCGTAATTAGGCACTCACTCCATGGAGTAACTTGCGTTGGAGGAAATCCATACCTAACTGGCCGCTTAATGAGGCGATCACCTCAACGAAACGGCCAACCCACCACACAGAGAATTATGAGGCTCATGTTATGTAATAGGGATTGTGGGGTACGTACTCTCCGATGTAGATGATGCAGACGAAGGAAAGTAGGAGACGCAGGTGGCAGGGCAGCATGTGCTACTGGTGATGTAGGCAAGGGCCAGCGAGCGCGCCGCCTAGCAGCACGTGTGGCGGAGGGCCACAGAGTGCACCGCAAGGCGGGCGAGCACGGCGATGGGCCGACAAGTCCGGTGCAGGGCCGGCGAGCATGATGTAGCACTTCACCGCTCCAATGGTCGGACGGGTCCGATCTCCTCGCCCACTCGTCCGCATGTGCGCCGGCCATACGTGAGAGAGCGGCGACGGCATTTGCAGACAAGATCAAAGATGACAAGCCAACGGCGCAGAAGGGCAGCGTGATTGAAGAAATAACCATCCACATCATGGCTCAATAGACGCCATGCCCCAAGGTGGGCGCCAACTATCGTGGGAACGATTCTGACAATAATAAGGTATAGGGTAACGGAGCATGATCTATTGAGATGCATATGGGTAACACGGTGGTTTTAGCGAATTCATGCCTCTCACGGTGGAGATAACAACCCTACGTCTCGTGCTCCGGAGAGGCTTTGTATTATCTGAGTATGTATCCAGAGATTACAATGTGTGAGAGAAGGGAACGGATCCCATGCCCGAGCTAAGTCCTGAGACTAATGGTGAAAAGAGAGAGAGGTGGAAGAAAAAGCCCCCAAGTCTAGTGGTGGGGGGTGACTTATATAGAGTGCGCCACCCCCTCACCTCTTATGTTACAAAGTGGGGCATGAATGCCATAATGCCAGCTCACTACCAGGCCTTCACTATGAGAATGATGCTTTGACTGCTTTGCTACCTGCTGGTCTTCGTATGCCCGAGTGAGTCGTACGGTCGAGTGGAGAACTGTCATCCGAGTGGATGGTATGTTGCCTGTCCGAGTGGATAGTATGCTTCTTGTGTGAGTGGTTGTTGCCGTCCGAGTGACTTTCAAGTTGCGGTACATCTGACGGCGATCTGGCCAAGGGGCCCAGTACAAAGTGTACGGTGTCTATGGGTAGGGTCTTTAGGTCAGGCCTGTCACCCTACCCCCAATACATGTCCTCGTCAATGTATGCTGATTTGTGTTGGTGATTGTATGACAACTAAAACATGATGATATTGTTGTTTAGTTGTACTCATATTTGGCTGTGAAACTATAATTTGATGACATAGTTTGCTGTTGGACTACAATTTGCTCGACGTCTTCAATTGAGAACAAAGCTGACCCGACAGGGCCTCTGCTATTTATTTATTTATATGAGCAGAAGGGGATACCCCCTGATTTCTGTTAATAGGAATCATTAGATGTTCACAACACTACGCCCAGCCTGCTACACAGGTTTCATTCATTACTAGTTTCAGCAAAGTGCTCATGTCGTAGCCACTGAATACATCACGAGTGCTACATACACTACAAATGAAGAGACAATAATCCTACAGAGCACATCGATTTTGCCCATTATCTTCACAAGCTCTTTCATCTCCTCATTGCTGTCAAGGCCATTCAGCAACTGTTGCTTGGCCATGATCAGAGAAACTGCATCTTTAACCTTCTGCTCTGCATCTTCCTCTTCTGCCATTCCTTCAGTTACTTGTCCAACATCCCAACCTGCTGGTATTGGGATTCCTCAGCTAACCAAATAATCAGCGTAGTTGCATTCCCCCACATCAGCAACTTCCCAGAAATACAAATCACACGAATCTTCCCTTTTCTGCACAAATCAAATATGTAGATCATCAACCAAACTATTAAAAAAATCAGCAACTGAAAGCAACAGAACAACACTTAAACATATTATTACCCCATGATTCGGGCATTTGTAGAAGACTCGGCCAGGGTTGCGGATTGTGGTTGAGACGCGGCAGATGACTCTGCGTGATTTGCAGCAGTGGCACCACACCAACGACAACGGGTTGCGATGAGCAATCGGCTGTGGTGCGCGTGCCGGCGAGGGTGTGATGAGACCCATAGGCGATGGTACGGGTTGTGACTTGGCGCATATCTAGTTGTTGCCTGCTGAAGAGCAGGTGGATGAGCAACCAGCGGTAATGGTTGCTGTGGCCAGAGCTTCTGATGCTAGGTAGAGTAAGTAGAGAAGAGGAGAAGCGAACGTTGGATATGTCAGTTTCATTACTTGCAGAGTAGCATAGCACCATATATAGTCATAGTCTAGGTTTGGATTCGAACCAGCTACAGGAGCACGTCTTTCTTTTTTCTAAAACTCGGCAACGTCTCTTTACTGGTATAGTAGCTTGTTCTGTACGCCTTCCCAAGTCTTTGATTTTCTTTCCCTTTTTTGCGAGGAAGGAAGGAGGACAAAATTGAGAGTTCCTGGGACTCGAACCCAAGACCTCTTGGTTGAAAACCAAGGGTGCTAGTCACTTATGTGGCGAACGTTCCCTGTGAGGAGGACGACAGACGAACGCATTTTCCTTGCAATTTTCTTCCTATATATAAAAAGTATGCTACTTGGTGTCCGCTTAGTCAACAAACGATTGTGCCAACCTTGACCATTGGATTGACATTCAACGTCTGTCGCGTTTCTTCAGTCTCTTCTTCCTCGAGCCGCCAAAGCCAAACCAGTGCCGATGGGACCGCCTGCTCCCGCCTCCCACGGCTGGCTGTGATCTGCCCCGGCTCCTGTTCGTTCCCGTCCGAGGCCTCACCATCGTCCTCTGCCTTGGTTCGCTCGCCGCGGCACCGCCCTCCTGTGTTGTCAACATGGTCAACAACCGAGAGGAATAAGGAGATGACTGTACATGGTGAGGATGACAGTAGGGACCCAGCATCGCACGCAGTAATTTTGTTTTTTCGGGACGGAGAAGGGTATCAACTGGGTTGTGCGGGACCCGTGGCCCGTCTAGCCCAGGCTTTTATTTCATATGTTTGGCACATGACCAGCCCAGTTTGTTTTTTCCTTTCTGAAAATTGCTAGCCAGCTATTTTGTTTTTTGCAGAATAACCAACATAGGCCTACTTGCTTTTCTACGCCCTGCTGGGCCGGAAATCTTTCAAGACGAGGAGGGATGCATTTTGCCCAGAAAATGGGCTAAGTAATAAGAAATGGGCTATACGTAATAATAAATGGGCTGTAAAATAAAAAAAATACAGCAAACAAACAATTAGTTCCAAAATACTGTTTTCTTTCGGATTTTGATATTTTAAATTTCATTCTTTTTGTGCGGCTAAAATTTCATTGAATTTAGATTAAGGTATATTTAGATTTAAAATTAATTTGAATCTGGCTAGATATTTCGGGCTGTATGCTGTTTGGGACAGATTTGGAGGCTGACTTGTGGGTCTACTAGGTTGACGTGTACTTTGGCTTTGTCAACTTAGTCCACAAACGATTCTAGCAGCAGTGACCGTTGGATGTTAATCCAACACCGTACTGCTTCTTCAATATCTGATCTTCTTGCTCCAGCCGCCCAAACCAGCTCCGGTGAGACTGCCTGCTCCCGCCTCCCGTGGCCGGCTGTGCTGCCGCACAGGCCGCACCGCCCCACCCTACATGGCGGACCAACCAGCTATATATTCGCACGCAAGGAAGTGCCTCCTTATTACGCACAAAAAAAATGAATACCCCCCTACTAGCTGGGACCCACCATAGTGGGAGGATGACTTGTGGGCCAACAAAGTTGACGGGGACGGAGGGCTTTGTCAACTTAGTCAACATGAACGATTCTAGCTCCAGTGACCGTACGATGTCCATCCAACGGCCGTAGTGCTTCTTCAACCTCTAGTCTTCTTGCTCCAGCCGCCCAAAGTTGCGCCAGTCGTGCCGCATGCTCCTGCCTTCCGTGGCCGGCTGTGCTGCCACGGATGCCTCACCGCCCCCTACTATTCCCACCGCTGGCCAGGCCCTGCGGCGACGGCAGCCTCACACCACAGCCGAACCAGTGAACCCTCGTACTCCTCTCCGCGCGGTCTTCCACTACCGCGTCTTCCCTGGCTCTGCATCGTCCCCTTCCTAGGCCTCACCGTTGTCCACCGCCGTTGTGCTCTCCGCGCGGCGTGGTCAACGTGGTCAAGGAACGACTTCTATCAAAAGAGTACTGTACGTGGAGAGGCTGACAGCTGGGTCCACAGCCACAACCCAGTTTTTTTGTGATTTGCCAAGTAAGTCGCTTTGTCAGGCCTGTTGGGCTGCAAATCTTTCAAGACGAGGAGAGCTTTCATTCGGCTGGCCGAGAAAATGGCCCATCAGTAATGAGAAATGGGCTATACATTTTTAAAACACATCAAACCGACAATTAGTTTCAAATATCTTTTTTTTATTTCAAGATTTTAAATTACATTAATTTTTATGCGTGGTGAATTTGTTGGATTTTATATTGATATACATTTATTTTTAAAATTAGTTTGAATGTGAGTCGAAATTTCGGGATTAAAAACAGTTCGGACCGCACCGAAATATGCAAAATTTCGTATAATATTTTAACCGTGGCCACAATTTAGGCTGTAATGCTAACAAAAAGAATATGAGCTCCAAAAAAACCTTAAGAATTAGCAAATGGGCTGAAAATTATTAGAAATAATGGCAGATGGGTTGTATGCTGTTTTCCACAGATTTGAGGCTTTCCTAAAAAAAGGTTGACGCACAAGGAGTGACTGTTGGATGTCCATCCAACGGCCGTCGTGCTTCTTCAATCTCTGCTCTTCCTGCTCCAGTCGCTCAAACAAGCGCCAACGGGACTGCATGCTCCCTTCTCCCCGCGGCCGGCTGTGCTGCCGCACAGACCTCACCGCCCCACCGTACTCCCATCGCTGGCCTAGCCATCCCTCTACTCACCCACACATGCTGTTATTCTCCGGCGATGGCAGACGAACCAGTAAACCCTCGTACAATCATACTCCCCTCTGCGTGGGAAACAACTGCCGAGTATTCCCTGCCTCCGTGTCGTTCCCTTCCTAGGCCTCGCCGTCGTCCACCGCCCTGGTGCTCTCGGCGCGGCCTGGTCAACGTGGTCAACAACGACATGCATTTGAAGTGGACTGTACGTGGAGAGGCCGACAGCTGGGTCCACGGCCGCATGCAAGGAAATGCCTCCTTATTACGTGCAAAATAATGATTCCTCCACCTGACATCAGGGACCCACCGAAAGGGCCTCTGTATTTCGCAAAAAAATGTTACCGCCGCTGACAGCTCGGACCCACCAGCTATATCTTCGCACGCAAGGAAGTGCCTCCTTATTACACAAAAAAAATGAATACTCCCCCTGTTAGCTGGGACCCAGTATAGTGGCAGGCTGACTTGTGGGCCTACTAAGTTGACGGGGACGGAGGGCTTTGTCAACTTAGTCAATATACACGATTCTAGCTCCAGTGACCATACGATGTCCATCCAACGGCCATAGTGCTTCTTCAACCTCTGGTCTTCTTGCTCCAGCCGCCCAAACCAGTGTCGGTCGTGCCTCGTGCTCCTGCCTCCCGTGGTCGGCTGCGATGCGGCGGAGGCCTCACCGCACCCTACTACTCCCACCGCTGGCCAGGCCATCCCTCTACTCACCCACACCCCTTGTTACTCTACGCCGATGACAGCCTCACACCGCAGCGAACCAGTGCCCTCGTACTCCTCTGCGCGTGGGCATCCACTGCCGCGTCTTCCCCAGCTACGCGTCGTCCCCTTCCTAGGCCTCGCCGTCGTCCACCACCCTGGTGCTCTCGGTGCGGCGTGGTCAACATGGTCAACGAACGGCTTCCATCAGACATGGACTGTATGTGGAGAGGCTGACAGCTGGGTCCACGGCCACAACAAGGAAGTGCCTCCTTATTACATGCAAAATAAATATTCCTCCACCTAACAGCGGGGACCCACCGGACGGGCCACCGTATTTCACCCCCCTGACTGCTGGGACCCACCAGCTACATCTTCGCACGCAAGGAAGTGCCTGACAGTCGGGACCCACCTGGTCGAAGCGTACGTAGCGTTGTCATTCTAGTCGTGAACATGTACGTACATATATACTGGTGGATGTAGAGGCACGCACGTGTCATAGTAGAGGCGGCCAGGGTGCAAGAAAGAAAATACGGCCACGTATGTGTACATACGGGCGGGGTCTTGAACGCCTACTCGCGCATACTTATGGCGAGGGCTCGTTGACATGGCTGGGTTGGAACGGAGAAACAGCGTCATCGTCGTGTTCATGGGGAGGCAACGGAATGCATCATGTTCATGGCGAGGCAACGGAATGCGTCGTGTTCATGGGAAGGCAACGGAATGTGTCGTGTTCATCGGGAGGCAACGGAATGCGTGGGAGCCAACCGGCTGGGTCGGAACGGAATGTGTGGTCGTGTTCATCAGGAGGGTTTGGACGGAACATGCGATGGAAACAAGGCCTGGCGTATCGCACAACGGAGGAAACAGACCTCCTACGTTCGGAACAGGGTCCTATTGATCGGGAGGGGTCTGGCGTACCGCAAAACGGAGGAAACGGACCTCCTATGGTCGAAACAGGGGTCCTGTTGATCGGGAGGGGTGTGGCGTACCGCAAAACGGAGGAAACAGACTTGTGTTTGGAGCGCTACGGTTGAAACGGGGGTCCTGTTCAACGGGAGGGGTGTGGTGTACCGCAAAACGGGACTCCACGGGATACTTTTCATCTCCACCGTCGACCCCCTCCAGCCTCCACGAGCTACTGTTCATCCACCGTCGACCCCCTCCAGCCTCCACTTGCGAATGTTCATCCACGGGCTCCTGTTCATCCAGCCTCCACCACACGCTACTCCACCGACTACTGTTCAACCAGCCCTCTCCACGGGCTCTTGTTCAACCACCCCTCCACGGGCTACTGTTCATCCTGCCCTCCATCGTCTACTGTTCATCCTGCCCTCCATGGGGTGGTCCTGTTCATCCAGCCCTCCACGGGGTCCTGTTCTTCCAGCCCCAACCGACTCGATCGATCGGGGTCCTGTTCATCCAGAGGCAACACCACGGGGTCCTGTTCATCCACCCCCACCGGGAACTGTTCATCCACCCCCCCGCCCCGCAACGCTCACTGTTCATCCGGAGGCAGCATCGATCGACTTCAGTTAGCAGCAGTAGCGAAGGAATCGCTCGATCAGGTTCAGTTAACAACCATCGATCGATCGCTCGGGTTCAATAACGCGTAGCCTGCAGTGCAATCGCTCGGGTTCAGTTAGAGCCCAACGCCTCACTCGGGTTTAGTTAGAGCCAACACTTCGCACACACGCGCGTACGTGTACGAGAGAAACGCACATCGCTCGGCCCCCGACCTCCCACCGTAACCGGGAACTCCCCGAAATTTTCCTCCCCCTCGCTTCTACCATGGTTTTTTCCGTCATGGACGGCCCAAAGAATGTCATGCAGCTGCATCTCCGGCCCGCCCAGGATGAAAAGCCCATTTTCTGTCATGATTTTTTGTCATAGAAGTAGGAGCCCACCACATCTATGATGATACCGGGTTTTGTCACAATTATCGTCACAGAAGTGTCATAAGTATGACAATATTTTTCATTCGGCCCAAAATGTCATGGATGTGTCTTTTTTTGTAGTGTTGATTGGGAATGCACGAGAATTTGGTTCTGCTTGCAATATGGATGATACCTGAACGATGAAGTGAACAGGAGCACGGGAGACCTATTTCCGCTATACAATACTGGAGTACTCATGTTCCTACTACTAGTAGTAGTTGTAGTAGTACAACTGTGGTACAATTGATGGTCAAAATACTATTCATCGGGTCCTCAGAGTGAAGTGACAACATCCTGCGCCTGACACTAGTCCAGGCGGCGTGTTCGGGATACCAAAGTCAGCCTCACCCTGTGCACCGTGCAGTCTATCACCGCCGCTGTACAACACATTGGCACCTCGCCTCGTCTCCCTCTCCGCTCCCATAGCACCACTCCATCTCCATCACCTTCTCCATCTCTGTCTCCATCTCCATATCACTGTGCCCCCCTTGTACCATCGCCTCACTCGCCTCCCCCAATACCACTATTCCCTCGCTAGCCACTCCAGCAGCGACATCCTTCTCCCCCGTAAATCAAGCCCCCTTCCAGACTCCACCATGGCTGAACGCGAACCGCGCAGCATCCATATGAGCCGCGATTGGAGCAATCTCCCCAGTGTATGGATATGTTGAGCGCCCTGCGGCTGGCTGCATGCTCGAGGGACATGCACACGGCCATCGTCCAAGCGAGGCCTAAGCTTTTCAAGACACCCTGCTTGCTACTATCTGGTCTTGCGAGATTGGCTCACCATGATACGGAGGCGTGCATGATGCCCCTCGACTTCAATCCGATCTCCATTAGTCGAAACTTCTTTGCAGGTATGTAGTGGGTCGCCATACATCATTTCCCTTGACATCGATCCGATCACCATCACCCGAAACTTCTTGGCAGGTATGTACTGGGTCGGCATGAACTCCCACTGGATGGCTGCCTTTAGAGAAGACGGTAAAAAGTTGGTGCTCATGAACTTCCAGACCTCCCATGAGATTATCCTTCCTCCGTTGGATTATATAGAGTATTACCATCACGGTCCAAGTCATCTAGATTACTACGTTAGTTGGACGGACCTTGTTTTGCAGAAGACTGTAATCTGCCAAGTGCCCACACGACATGCGAATTACGCAGACTTCAAGCTAATTGCATTGTTTGACCGCGGACTCGCCTATCTTTACGCCGGTGCCTTCTTTAGCTGGAGACAACTTGGCTCGTAGTGGATCATCGTCAAAGCTGATACACACTTCTGTGATGCTATTGAACACAATGGAATCATCTACGCGATCGACAAAGCAGATGGCACCACGTATTGCTGGGACGGCACGTGTAAGTTGTTTCCATCTCATGTTAATGATGATGCCATGACACTGTTTGAAATTTTTGTGATGATTGGCATATCCCTGTTTGAGCAGAATTTGAGTAGAATTATGGAAATGTATTAGAGATGCTGTAAATCAGCTATATTTGGAATGAGTTAATTCATGCGATTCTGACCATGTCATTACAACCAATTTGTACCCTGAATAATCAAACGGTTAGGAGTATATGGATATTATCCTTATTTTACAGTAATCTATATACTACTACTAAATATGAGTGTGTATTAATGGCCATGTTAGTTTCCTCATTTTCATGATGTAGAAACATGCATCACGCTGTTGGTTTCATCTAACCATACATTAGGGAAGTAAATGTGCATATGGAGAACTCTATATTTGGAAGTAGTGAAATCCTGCAATGCTTACCATTTGTACATACCTATATTCGCCCTTCAACAATCAATGGCTAGAATAATATCCTCACAAAATTTTTGCCCACAGAACACGAGTATATAATAATGCATGGTCTGTTAGTTACCTTGAAGAATTTGTTTGTGAGGACAGAAAATGATTACATAACATGCATGACATGGTAGTTTCCTGTGAAGAATCGATTGCGAGATAAGATGAGTATAACCATGCATGGCACTTCTATATTTTCGAACCCAGTATACATTTCCCTATATTTTCCTCCCAGTTCCAACAGGGACATATCAATGTTGTTTCTTGCATTATCCTACTCATACTCTGAACAATGCTGATCTTACATTAACAATGCGTGTCCTTTTTGATATAATGCAGTGTCCTACAGTTATTGCCCTTTGTAATCACACCACCTTTTCCAAAAACAGGAAAGCACAACTGGTTCCTCGCTCGATCAGACGATGGCAAAAGACTGATGATCATTCGGACACATGAGCCGGAAAAGTTATATTGCAAAAACCCCACTGTATACAAGCACCGTGTAATACGTGAGTATCCGGACAATGGTTTTTACGTCTATGAGCAGGATACCAGCTTGTTGGGGCCTTTAGGATTTTTTAGTTGGAGGCGGGTAAACAACCTTGGTTCACACTCTCTGTTTCTCGGACTCAATTATCCGATTAACCAGGAGATCACTGTTGGCAAGGACCTTGATGGCAGAGAGGCTCTGTTTGCTATGGAAAACTGTCTCTACACGGTGAGCCCTAGGAGTCCAGGAGCAAACTCCCCTGATTGTCAACAATACAGCCTGCAGCCAAAAGAAGGTGAGGATGATAAAGGTATCCGGATTAACTTTGATCCTTGGATGTCTCAATTACGACATGTAGTGATGTGGTTCAAGCCTTCAGGTTGATAGGTAATTGGGCTGTTGCATCGAAAGGGTGGAGTACTGGTGTCTCCGGATCACTGGTCGCTGAAGCAGGGCTGCAAATTATGATGGTATTGGATCATCTCTTCAAATGACTTTGTTGTCTTTGTTGCTAGTTCTAGATGGGTAGTTCTTTCTTTTGTTATGCATATTCCTTGTCATTTGGCCATCCTCGTCTATGTCACTCTTACTATGTAATAGTTACTTCTGTTTAGAATGTCATTCTCGTTTGGATCACGAGAGTCTGAGCGCTGCAGATGGGTGCGTTTTGGTGGTGTAGCAAGACATCTTATGAACTATCATGTCTTGCTATTTATGTCAGTAGTATCCTGTATATATCGTTGTTTCGAACTGTTTATTGTCTCGAACTACTGGTGGGCTAAATGAGGGCATCACCATTCTCCAGTGTTCAGAGTATATCTCCTTTTTTCAAGTTACATAATTTGAGCTCAGTGTCTTTTCGATGATGTACACTTGTTTGGGCCAGTGAGGTGTCGTTGAATATGGGCCAAGTAGTAACGCAATGCCAAGCAGGTCAATTATGACTCTCAGGCCGGGCTCTCAAAAGATCCTGAAAAAAGGACAGGCTCTCCAAAAAAGAAACAATAAGGACTCTTAGGCCAACATGTGGGCGCCACCGGTGTTTTCGTGCGCTTGCCCATCGAGAGCATATTGGCGCGTGCTCGAAATTCATGCTACCTTTTCATCCCCAGTCTCCCGCCCCTCCCCCACCTCTGGAATCTTGATTCCTACTCCAGTTCCACCAAATCCCCATCCTTTACTCCCTGTACTCAAGTGCACTATCATTTCGCTGGTCAATGCGGATCTCCGAGCCGGAGATCCTGAGGTCCGTCCTACCTTCGCTCGCTGTGTACTGTCGCTCAACAGTGGTATGGCGGCGCTTGACGACCAGTTTGCCGGCAAAGTGCTGATGGTAACCATCAACGGCGACCGGCCTCCCGTCTCGCCGGACGACCTTGTCAAAGCTCTTGGCATTATGCACGGCATCCAAATAAGTGACTTGCTCGTCGAAGTCTGTCCGCCACCGGCTGATTGCTTCGTCAGGTTCCGGACAACTTTTGACTGGAGTCGTGTGTTTGAATCTTCCCGGCGTTTGTTCTGCGATGGCGCGCTGGTGAGCTTTGATCGATGGCACCCAGGATGGGGCTCGGTGCGCTCTGAGCTTGAGTTTTTAACAAAGCTTACCTTCCACGGCATGCCTCGACATGCTTGGAACAGCGAGTCCATGAACGAGCTTATCAACGACCTTGGAGGTGAGCTCGTAAGTATGTTTGTTCCTCCAGACAGCTAGGCTCTGACGGTTATGGCATGGATGAAGAAGCCGTCCACCATACCGAAGGTGATTGGTGTTGAGATACCGGTGCAGGAACTGGGGTTGTACTATTCGTCGCCACCAAGGCCGCCGCGGACCACATTAGGGATGTACCTGTATCGAGTGTTCGTGCATGTCAAAGAAGTGGTCAATCCATCAATCGAAGTCCTGCCGCCGCCACTGGTGCCAGGGTCCATCGACGACGTCCATTACAGGAGTCAATGTTAGACTTTCCCCGTGTTGCTCAGAACGATGGATGGCACAGGGCCTACTCCATCGCGCGGCGGAGGCCACTGCTTCTTTGGGAGAAGAGGCAGGGCTGGCTGCCTGGATGTGCTCTAATTTGAGGTAACAACCGAATCTTGTCAGATACTAGTTAAATCCGAGCTATGGGTGTGAAGCACTGATATGCCAGTACATTTGATTGTGACCTGTTCTAATTTTGTACCTGAACTTTTTTTAGAAAGGGCTGTACGTCCACTTAATGTGCTAGCAGAACTTATTGTGTTGTCTGTGTGTTTTCTTTGCACAACATTCAAGATATTTCCCTGTCATTGATAAAGACGATGAACCGCTATGTACGACTTCGTTGGTTTCAACATAGCCCTTCCCATAGCGATCCACTGCTTCCATCCTGATTGTGCCGCCTGCGTGAAATTTTTGTATGCAAGTTCAGTGTGCTATGATGTTCTATATGATTGTGTCAACTATATAAGTTTTTACTGAGCATCAGCAATGCATATGGCTGAAAGATGTATTTACGAGCATCGACCGATGGGTCTCTCTCTCTCTCTCTCACACACACACACACGCACACGCACAAGTGGGACCCATTGAATTATTTATTTGCTCGTGACAACTTTTAATTAGGTTCCACTGTAATCTAACTTTTTTCTTAAGTTATTAATTGAGCTTAGTGACTTCAAAAAGTTGTACAAAAGTCTCATTTGGGCCTTTCCAGCGTCGCTGAATGTGGGCTGAGTAACCATGTTAGGTTGTACTATACTACACATGCCTTTTTTTCAACATCAGCAATGCAACTGGGCCGATAGTTGTACACAATATCCGGGTCAACTTGTTATTCTCCGCCCCGCTGGGCTACAAACTTACCTAGGAGGTATGCATTAGGCTTAACAACAAAATGGACTTTAAGAAATAATAAATGGGATGCAATTATAATAACTGGATATTTACTATGCACCAAACACGTAATTAGTTTGAAAAATATATTATTTTTGGAATTTGAAAATTTTAATTTCATTACTTGTTGCGCGCGCAATATTTCGTTGGATTTTAACGTAATATAACTTTATTTTGAAATTATATTTAACCTGACTAGAAATTTTGGATAAAAATATTTCGGATCCCATCAAAATGTGGGAATTTCTTTTGAATTCTGTTTTGAGCGGTTGTTTGAAATTATTAATCTTGTCCTAGCTAGAAGTTGGGCTGTACTTTTAACAAACTATAAATGGGCTGTAGTAAATTCCATTAGAATTAAAAAATGGGCTATACATTCTTACAAATCGCAAATGGGCCCACAGCTATAAATGGGCTGTCAGCTCGGACCCACCGGAAGTGCCTCAAGAACATGAATACTCCCCCTGCTAGCTGGGACCCACCATGATGGAAGGCTAACTTGTGGGCCTACTAAGTTGACTGGGACGGGGGCCTTTGTCAACTTTAGTCAATATGAACGGTTCTAGCTCCAGTGACCGTATGATGTCCATCCAACGGCCATAGTGCTTCTTCAACCTTTGGTCTTCTTGCTCCAGCCGCCCAAAGCAGCACCGGTCGTGCCGCATGCTCCTGCCTCCCGTGGCCGGTTGTGCTGCCGTGGAGGCCTCACCGCCCCCTACTATTCCCACCGCTGGCTAGGCCCTGTGGCGACGGCAGCCTCACACCACATCCGAACCAGTGAACCCTCGTACTCGTCTCCGCGCGGGCTTCCACTGCCGCATCTTCCCCGGCTCCCCGTCGTCCCCTTCCTAGGCCTTGCCGTCGTCCACCGCCCTGGTGCTCACGGCACGGCATGGTCAACATGGTCAAGGAACGACTTCCATCAGACGTAGACTGTACGTGGAGAGGCTGACAGCTGGGTCCACGGCCGCAGCAAGGAAGTGCCTCCTTATTATGCGGAAAATAATGATTCCTCCACCTGACAGCTGGGACCCACCAGATGGGCCACTGTATTTCGTGAAAAAAACGTTTGCCCCTGACTGTTGGGACCCACCAGCTATATCTTCGCACGCAAGGAAGTGCATCCGGGAAAAAAAATGATTCGCCTCCCAGACTGCTGGGACCCACCAGCTACATCTTCGCAGGCAAGGAAGTGCCTGACAGTCGGGACCCACCTGGTTGAAGCGTACGTAGCGTTGTCATTCTGGTCGTGAACGTGTACATACATATATACTGGTGGATGTAGAGGCGCGTACGTGTCGCAGTAGAGGCACGTACGTGTTGTAGTAGAGGCGCGCACATAGCATGTACACGTACGTACAGCGGTCAGGGTGCAAGAAAGAAAATACGGCCACGTATGTGTACATACAGGCGGGGTCTCGAATGCCTACTCGCGCATACGTACGGCCAGGGCTCGTGTACATGGCTGGGTCGGAACGTTGAAACAGCGTCGTCGTCGTGTTCATGGGGAGGCAACGAAATGCGTCGTGTTCATGGGGAGGCAACAGAATGCGTCGTGTTCATCGAGAGGCAACGGAACACGTGGGAGCCAACCGGCTGGGTCGGAACGGAATGCGTGGTCGTGTTCATCGGGAGGGCTTGGACGGAACAGGCGATGGAAACGAGGCCTGGCGTACCACACAACGAAGGAAACAGACCTCCTACGTTCGGAACGGGGTCCTGTTGATCAGGAGGGGTCTGGCGTACCATTAAACGGAGGAAACGGACCTCCTATGGTCGAAACGGGGGTCCTGTTGATCAGGAGGGGTGTGGCGTACCACAAAACGGATGAAACGGACTTGTGTTGGAGCGCTACGGTCGAGGGGTCCTGTTCATCGGGAGGGGTGTGGCGAATCACAAAACGGGACTCCACGGGATACTATTCATCTCCACCGTCGACCTCCTCCAGTCTCCACGGGCTACCGTCGACCTCCTCCATCCTCCACGGGCTCCTGTTCATCCAGCCTCCACCGCGCGCTACTCCACCGGCTACTGTTCAACCACCCCTCCACAGGCACCCCTCCACCGTCTACTGTTCATCCAGCCCTCCACACCACGGGGTCCTGTTCAACCACCCCTCCACGGGCACCCCTCCACCGTCTACTGTTCATCTAGCCCTCCACCACACCAGGGGGTCCTGTTCATCCAGAGGCAACGCCACCGCTCACTGTTCATCCAAACCCCCGCAACGCTCACTGTTCATCCCAGAGGCAGCATCGATCGGTTTCAGTTAGTAGCAGTAGCGATGGAATCGATCGATTGGGTTCAGTTAACAGCCATCGATCGATCGCTCGGGTTCAGTAACGCGTAGCCTGCAGTTCAATCGCTCGGATTCAGTTAGAGACTAATGCCTCACTCGGGTTCAGTTAGAGCCAACTCCTCTCACACACGCGCGTACGTGTATGAGAGAAACGCACATCGCTCGGCCCCCGACCTCCCACCGTAATGGGGAACTCCCCAAAATTTTCCTTGCCCTCGCTTCTATCACGGTTTTTTCCTCCATGGACGGCCCAAAGAATGTCATGCAGCTGCGTCTCCGGCCCGCCCAGGACGAAAAGTCCATTTTCTGTCATAATTTTTTGTCATAAAAGTAGGATCCCACCACATCTATGATGATACCGGGTTTTGCCACAATTATCGTCATAGAAGTGTCATATGTATGACAGAAAAAAATTTCGTTCGACCCAAAATATCAAGGATGTGTCTTTTTTTGTAGTGATTCCCATCAAGATGATGTGGATTCCGAAGAAGAAGAACTAGAGAGTTCTTGAGGGTGACTCCTCCAACATACTACACTCATATCATTTTGGCGAGGACAAATGCAAACAATTTCCACATCTTGCACTAGTTCAAGGAGTTGTTCGCACACAAACACGTCACCGTGTACCTCCAACGCCGGGGGTGATGCACCGCAGCTCACGTCAAAGGAGACCCGCCGGAAGTGCGGTACTCAAGCAATCCGGCGGGTGCTTTTGTAGACCCGAAACCCCACGCGCCCGAGAGGGACCCCGTCTGGACGCGCGGCGGCTATGGGCTACCCTAGGTTGGCCCGACCGCCCCTAGAGCCACGAGGTTCGCCGCCCTGCAATGAAGAAGAACGAACGAAGAACGAGGAAGAAGAAGAACAAGGGAGAAGGAAAAGTAAAGGTAAAAGATGTAGATAGATTTGTTCGATTGTGTGTTGTTTCAATCGGCCGTCACTCCCAACATATATAAGAGGCGGCTGGACTTCCCGTACAAGCAAAGAATTTATCTAGGCTTTCCTTACAAGAAAACTACATCAATTCACGTCCAAAACCCTAGCCAAATTCGGACTGGTTTATGCGAACTTTCCAAAATTGTTCGTTTTAACTGGCTGCACCTTGCGGGTCTTTTTTGTGGTGGTAAACGATCTCGGATGAAAACAAGCCCAAAAGCAATCTTGACCATTTCGACGAGAGGAACAACTTTCGTGTTGAAGGTTTTTTGATCAGAGATCATATTGAGGGTCAGATCGGTCTTGCAACACAGGCTATTTCCTCGCGCTACCCGTCCGACATGTGTCTGGTGGGGCGCGCCACATCTTGCCTCGTGACAGGGCTGCACTCCGATTGCTCTAACTTTTGCATACGAACTCGGATTTGAACGATTTTTATATCGAAATCGGTCGTTTCGACGAGACGAAGACAACCGTGTAGATCATTTTTTCATTTGAGGTTGTCTTGGGGGCTTAAGCGGCTAAACTGTACTTTGAATATAAGATCTTGGTACTTTGAGCATAGTTTCGGCCTTCGAGATGAAATCGGACGGCGATGACCCAAATTTCAAAGATGTTCATATCAATAATGCGGAACTCTTTCATGTAGATCACTTCTCCATTTGAGTCCATCAAGATAATCATTTGAGCCCATCTTTAGCTTCTGGTCGGATTGGCCTTGACAGTTTCCACCCCAGCAAGCTTTTCAGCCCCGGCAAGGTCTTCGCCCGGCAAGCTCTTCACCCGGCAACGTCTTCGCCCGGCAAGCTTTTCCTCCGGCAAGGTCTTTCCCTCGGCAAGATTTCACACCGGCAAGCTTCTCCGCCAGCAAGCTTTCCACGCCGGCAAGCTTCTCCGCCGGCAAAGGTTTACCCCGGCAAGGTTTCATTCAGGTGGCAAAGGCCGAATACTTTCTCACTCAGGGCCGGCCCGCGAAGTGTTGCCTCTAACTTTTGCATATGAATCTGGATTCGTGACCATGCCAAAATCTGGTGTCAACACATGCCCCCCTGTTTTTCGGCAAAGCTTGTGTGCCGAAAAATAACTTGTATTGTGTTTGTTCCAAGGACGATGTCAACACTCCGTCGGCCATTTTCCTCAGGACGATAATCCGGTATCGGCCATGTTTGTGCTAAGGGTGATAGTCATATATTGGCCACTGCCCATTTAGGCTTCTTGCCACACACTTGGGTGGTATTTCTTCAAGTACTTGCCATTGAGAGCTCGAGGTAACAGTGCCCCTTGTACGGATTCCACCAAATAAGAGTTTCCGGGAACTATTCTTGCAATTCTAAAAGGACCTTCCCAACTTGGAGACCACTTCCCGAATTTTCTGTCTCTTGAACCAATTGGGAGAATTACTTTCCAGACGAGATCGCCAACTTGAAAATTCTTCAACTTAACCTTCTTATTGTAAGCCCTTGCTACCCTCAACTTTTCCCTCTCTATGGCCTTCAAAGCAGCCAAACGTTTATCAGCAACCACATCAATATTGTCCATCATCAAGTTATGGAAGTCTACTGCCGATAAATCATTTTGTTTGGCTATTCTCAAAGCATTCAAATTCACTTCCACCGGTAAAACAGTCTCTTAACCGTATACTAGCTCATATGGAGTCACCTTCGTAGCACCATGTCTTGAGATCCTATGTGCCCACAAAGCTTCAAACAACAACTCATGCCATCTCCTTAGATTATCCTCAATCTTCTTCTTGATGAACTTGATTAAAATTTTATTGCTAGACTCAGCTTGTCCATTGGCTTGGGCATAATATGGAGAGGAATTGAGCAATTTTATGTTATAAGATTTGGCAAATTCTCTAACTTGGTGTGACATGAAAGAGGAGCCTTGATCTGTAGTCAATGATTGAGGAATGCCGAATCTATGAATAATGTGCTCGGTTATGAATTTAATCACCCCCGTATGTGTCATGTTCTTGAGAGGTACTGCTTCAGACCATTTAGTAAAATAATCGGTTGCCACCAATATGAACCGATGCCCCTTTGAGGAAGACGAATGAATTTGTCCAATAAAGTCTAAACCCCATCCTCTGAAAGGCCACGGTTTGATAATGGGATGTAACATAGCAGCAGGAGCCAACTAAATATCACCAAATTTTTGACAAGCTTCACACCCTTTGTAATATCTGAAGCAATCATTAATCATAGTTGGCCAATAAAATCCAGCACGTCGTAGCAACCATTTCATCTTGGGAGCCGATTGATGAGTGCCACAAATACCTTCATGGACCTCCCCCATAGCAACTCTCGCTTGGTCCTCGTTCAAGCACTTTAGAAGAACATCCCCAACCGTTCGGCGATAGAGATCATCATCTCTCATTGTATACTTGAAAGCCATCCGCCGAACAGCCCTGTCCACCCTTCTACTAGGATCACACAAATAATCAACAATGGGTTTCCTCCAGTCTTGACTTTCTCCTGTATTGAATATTTCATTAGTGGCCGAAACGGTGGGCTCCGGTTCGGCCTCCCCTACGTCGGCAAGACTAGACATCGGCTTTTCAGAAATATGAAACACGCCATGATCAACATGGTAGCCGGATGCCTGTTGTGCCAACTCATTTGCTTTCCAATTGTCATGTCTAGATATATGAGCAATGCTAAAACAATGCAAAGTAGAAATTATATCTAGACATTTATTAAGATAAACACTAAGTGATTCGTCAAAACATTGATAACCATTGGATATTTGTTGCACTACTAGTAACGAATCACCGGAAGCCTCAATATGTATAGCACCTATAGCAAGGCAAAGCTCAAATCCAAATGACAATGCATATTCGGCTTTGATCATTGTGCAAAAAATATTTTAAGCGGCATGGGGCTTCATAAAATAGCACCATAAGGATATATATAAACAACACCAACACCTTGGCCATTGCTACAAATTTAACCATCAATATATAATCTCCATGGTTCTAGAGAGATCAAGCTGAAATCAATATTATGCATGATGTCAATATGATGCTCAATAATAAAATCAACCATGATTTGGCCTTACATAAATTCTGAATACTAATAAGCCAAAGCACACCCAATCAAAACATAAGTTTACTTTGCAATTTTGGTGAATTGGTCTATGCATAATATCTTCAATGGCATCAATTTGGCAAACTCCTTTGCAAGCACTTATCTCAAACTAAGGACGATGTTAGAATACCACACTGGTCATTCTTAGATATATTCTTAGGGCGATAGGTAAATATCAGCCATTACAATGAGGTCCATGTAGTATTCACCCACCAAGGTATGTATAGCCGAAATAAACAAATGAAATAGCAATAAGATATTTCGGCCCCTTTGTATTAGCAACAAAAATGTAACTAACCAAATGTATAGTGATTTGGTAATACTCTGTCATGATATAGAAAATTATGTTGCATCCATGGATCAAAATAAGTCCATGGAGGGTAACTGATCATACCTGTGGATGAATTCCATGGCAAAGGCATCAATGGCATTGTTGAAGAAAATGGATGATGTGCTAACCGAAGATTTTGATGATGTGCTTCCATTCTTCTCTTTCTTCACTTTTATTGTACT
Source organism: Triticum aestivum (assembly GCF_018294505.1). NCBI lineage: Eukaryota > Viridiplantae > Streptophyta > Magnoliopsida > Poales > Poaceae > Triticum > Triticum aestivum. The sequence goes on from NC_057800.1 coordinate 666,966,398, forward strand.
CGTTGCAATAGAAGCATGTACATCATTTTTGTTATGAATGATCCTCTTGGGAACCCATGCCATGTTCTTCTGTCTCAGCTCCTGTGCACTAAGATTTTGTAATTCCTTCTTTTGCCAATACGTTAAGCCAAGTGGGCATCTCGGCTGTAATTCTGTTTTGACCAATGGCAGTTCCTTTTTGGCCTTATGCACTCTCAACTTCTTTTCTTCAGATTTGGCACTTTGGCTCTCAATAATTGGTTGCTTTGTCTCATTGCCTTTAGTAGCCAATGTTAACACTTTAATTGGCTCTTTTTTATTCGAGATCAAATCTGAAGTTGCACTCTTACAACCATCTATTTTAACACGATAAACTTGCTTGACCACCTCTTTCTTCATCCTTGAGCTCTAGACCGATTCCTTATGATTGAAACGGTCTTTAACATGTGATTGTTCAGATATTGATCTTCTCGGAGCTGCATAATATTGGTGAGATGGTCTAAAATAAGATGGAGAATGTGCCCTTGTATCATACCTGTCCCATGATGGATATGGATCTATATGAGCATAGGGAGGCATCCACGGCATTGGCATTGGCGGCCCAAAATAAGGATATGAATATGTTGCATTAAAATTCTCACTTTGCCAATACCGATCCTCATATTTGCGCCTTGGGGGTGATCTTGGTTTCTTCGCATGATTGGGTCGATAAGCATTCTTCTCTTCACTCTTCTTTTGATATTTATCCAATAGTTCAGCGAAGGTGATTTTTGATCTCTTACACTTGCACTTATTTCGGCCTTTGTTTCCTTTTGGTTTGCTTTCATCGATCATTGGATTTGCTTGCTGCCCCCAGTCCTTGGCGTCTCCATTGTAGCTTCGATGTAATTCTTGCCCTCAAGATTATGTTCATTATGCTCTTCGACAACTTCTTTACTTGAAAGCTTGATCCCATCACATGCAGTTTTTACCTCCTCTTCAAATGGATCGGCTTGAAGCAGCCGATGCAAAAACTTTCTACCATCGGGACCAATCGGAATAGACTGGTCATCTCTTGGTGTCTCAACAAATTTCAATCGTCCTTTATCAATGGCCGATTTAACTATTTGACGAAACATGTTACAATCCTCAAAATTATGCTTGGATGAATCATGCAACTTACAATACATTCGTCCCTGGACAGATGGCTCTACATGGTGATCAAGAATTCTAATATAATTATTCCTCAACAACAAATCAAAGATTTTATCACACATGTTTGAATTAAAGGTAAACCTTTTATTTTCTAGACGATCTTGATGTGAGAACGGCTTTGGAATTAAGCAAACGAATGGTTCAGATTTTGCACCACACCATTCGGCTATGCATTGTGTTTTGCACTCTATTTCCGATGTCTTTTGGTAAGATATTATACTAGCATCGGTTTTCTCAACAGAATTTAACCTTGGCTTTAAATTTCTAAAACGAAAATAGTTAGAACATACATGTCTCAATTGAAACCAAGTGCAAGCCAAGTATGAAATAAGCAAAGCTACCCAAATAGATATGAACTTTAGATAAAGCAAGGGGGAAAGCTTTGGCTGTAATAATAAGTCACTATCGGTCTTTATAAATGGCGTAATGGGTTGACCGATATGCTCAATAACAACTTTATTGCTAGCAAGTAAATTACCCTTCTTCATTGGTCTTTCAAAATTACTTATGAGGATTTTTCTAAGAGATGCATCAACAATAAAGTCCTGACCAAATCTGAAAATAGGTAAATTACTTGCTAAACATACCTCTTCAAATATGTTGCGAGAGCACGATGGTGGTGTGACTTGAACAATATCTTGCTTCATCTTTGGGTGGCTCCCCAATGCCTCTTCATCATCTTTTTCTTTATTCCGTGAACCATTACCTTGAAGATCCTTATCAGCCGAACTTTGTTTGGCTACCTGCTCTTGTCCTTGAGGCTTGTCAATTTCTACGACACAGAACTCATAGGGCAGGAAGTAGGTTCCATTAACTTCAGAAAAATCAAGCACGGTTGTTTTGCTATGCTTGACATGCCCTTTCTCAATAATGCTTGCCTCTTTGGATTTGATGGATTCGGAATATATGCTACTTGATTCGGCTTTTTCAACCGAAGCACTTTCAAGTTCCAAATCATCCTTCTTTTCATTGATAATACCAATTGGCAAACCTTCTTTTATCTGAGCCAATTCTTTTTCTATTTCTTTCTGACGGCGAGCGACAAAGTTGGCTTTAAGCTTTTTCTCAATTTCAACCCACTCCGGATACGATTGCCCCCCAATGCTTTTAGATTCTTTCGGCAATGACACACGGTTGTTGCCGAAATTTTGCAATAGTGGGGGTGTATAATATGATGTAGTACTAGGTGAAGGCATATGCATTGTTGTAAAACCATATTTTTGCTCGCCAATTTTATCAATTGGCAAAGATTCATCTTCTTGCAAAACTCTAGCTTTTATTGCGGCATAATCAGGAAATAGCCCCTTTTCATGTTGTTCAAGGCAAAGAGAACTAATCCTCTTATTTTGGGCTAAACTCTTCAATGCAGCCACCACTACCTCATCTTCTACAATATTTGGCACAACCGCTCCCGTAAAATTTACATTTATTCGGCTATGATCAGAAAGGTGTGAAGCCGAATTATGAGCATCTACAGTTGTGTATGGTGCCGAAAAATTACTAACATGATGTGTAGCATATGATGATTGAGAGTAACTGGCCGAATAGCCAGTAGTAGCATGGCCAATTCTCCCATCCATCGAAAATGTTGGATTCACATATTGCAAATTAGTTGCCAATGAATAAAAAGGTGAAACACTTTCTTGTATGCTATTGGAAATTTTAACATGCGGTGTTTCAAATTGATTAGCTAAACCCATCATGTTGTTCATCGGCATATGGATTTGTGGGGTTGCCGATGCATGGGAGTTTGGATACATATGTTGTACCTTGCTAAAATTGTAAGAATTTGAAGCATGAAGATTGTTTTGTACCGGCCCTTGCACATAATTACATGCATGATTGATAAAACTAGGGCTAGCCAATACATTATGCTCATTAGGTGATCTAGCAACAACATATGGATTATTTGCATCTACAAAGGGGAATTGGGTATTCATATTACCTTTGTAGATTGCAGCAACTTGATGACGATCTCTTCGTAGCAAGAACGGGCTGGAGACCGTTCAAAGCTTAGTCCCCAGCGGAGTCGCCAAAAAGTGTGTTCGCACACGAACACGTCACCGTGTACCTCCAACGCCCGGGGTGATGCACCGCAGCTCACGTCAAAGGAGACCCGCCGGAAGCACGGTACTCAAGCAATCCGGCGGGTGCTTTTGTAGACCCGAAACCCCATGCGTCTGGGAGGGACCCCGTCTGGACGCGCGGCGGCTATGGGCTGCCCTAGGTTGGCCCGACCGCCCCTAGAGCCTCGAGGTTCGCCGCCCTACAATGAAGAAGAACGAACGAAGAACGAGGAAGAAGAATAACAAGGGAGAAGGAAAAGTAAAGGTAAAAGATGTAGATAGATTTGTTCGATTGTGTGTTGTTTCAATCGGCCGTCACCCCCAACATATATAAGAGGCGGCTGGACTTCCCGTACAAGAAAAGAATTTATCTAGGCTTTCCTTAGAAGAAAACTACATCAATTCACGTCCAAAACCCTAGCCAAATTCGGACTGGTTTATCCGAACTTTCCAAAATTGTTCGGTTTAAACTGGCTGCACCTTGCGGGTCTTTTTTGCGGTGGTAAACGATCTCGGATGAAAACAAGCCCAAAAGCAATCTTGACCGTTTCGACGAGACGAACAACTTTCATGTTGAAGGTTTTTTGATCAGAGATCATCTTGAGTGTCAGATCGGTCTCGCAACACAGGCTATTTCCTCGCGCTACCCGTCAGACATGTGTCTGGTGGGGCGCGCCACATCTCGCCTCGTGACAGGGCTGCACTCCGATTGCTCTAACTTTTGCATACGAACTCAGATTTGAATGATTTTTATATCGAAATCGATCGTTTCGACGAGACGAAGACAACTCGTGTAGATCATTTTTTCATTTGAGGTTGTCTTGGGGGCTTAAGCGGCTAAACTGTACTTTGAATATAAGATCTTGGTACTTTGAGCATAGTTTCGGCCTTCAAGATGAAACCGGATGGCGATGACCCAAATTTCAAAGATGTTCATATCAATAATACGGAACTCTTTCATGTAGATCACTTCTCCATTTGAGTCCATCAAGATAATCATTTGAGCCCATCTTCAGCTTCTGGTCGGATTGGCCTTGACAGTTTCCACCCCAGCAAGCTTTTCAGCCCCGGCAAGGTCTTCGCCCGGCAAGCTCTTCCCCCGGAAAGGTCTTCGCCCGGCAAGCTTTTCCTCCGGCAAGGTCTTTCCCTCGACAAGATTTCACACCGGCAAGCTTCTCCACCGGCAAGCTTTCCACGCCGGCAAGCTTCTCCGCCGGCAAGGGTTTACCCCGGCAAGGTTTCATTCAGCCGGCAAAGGCCGAATACTTTCTCACTCAGGGCCGGCCCACAAAGTGTTGCCTCTAACTTTTGTATATGAATCTGGATTGGTGACCATGCCAAAATCTGGTGTCAACAGGAGTCACAAACCCTCTTGTTGGTAAGACAAGGGACAAGGTAACCTAATGCTTTTATGGACATCACAATGTGTGTATATCACTCTATGTCTATGGATATCCTTGTTTGTTCCTTGTGGGATTAACCCGTGTAGGTATTGAAAGTGCAACTCACTCCAATGGATTGCTCCAAATGATCTACATCAACATTGAGAATCCACATCTTCAACATCTACATGAAGTCATCATCGACAAAACCCAAGGTTAGTTCATCCCTCTTAGGGAGGGATATCACATCTAGGGGGAGCTTTACTCTAATCAATTTAGCTAAAGCAACTCTAATGGTGTGAGCACAACAATGCTTTATGTAAAAGTGGCAACCCCACTTGTGCTTAAACGATGAGTATGACCTATGATCAAATATTTTCATTTGACTCCTCAGTCAATATACTCGCATATAGATGACCTAGTCATCGCCAATTGCTTGATAGATGCTAGAGTGTTTGTGCATGCTTTGTCACATATTTCATTTGCCATTTTATTGTGTGAGCATATTGATTGCATATCTTACTCACTCGAGGACATCCACTTGTTGTTTTGATTGTTTGGCCTTTTCTCTTTTGCCAAGTGGATGGACAAGAATGCCTAAGAACCTCCTCTAGCTATGTATGCTTTTCTCATCTCAAACTCTATTCATGCTACATCAGAAAGTTTGGTCAAGTCAGATTCGAACCACTCTCTGTGAGGATCACTCGAAGTCCCCGATTCGTCATAGACTTAAACTTCCAAAACCTCTCTGTGCATTTCGGTCTGACCGATCCATTCACTTCGGTCACACCGAGTTCACTGAGTTGATCTAGGTTTTCAATCTCGGTGCAACCGATTTGAACTTTGAGGTCACACCGAGTTGCAATAACTGCTTGTGATTCTGCATCTCGGTGCCACCGAGTTGTTCCACTCGGTCACGCCGACAGGGTCAGGATATATACACCCACGGGTGAGATTTTGGAAATTTCTTCAAACCTCCTCAGCCCGTGCGTGTCCTGCTCTGCCGCCTCTGGTCTCCGGATCGTCTTCTCATCGCTAGCGACCTCCCGCCGTGATACGTCCATTTTGCATCATGCTTTTATATCGATATTTACTGCATTATGGGCTGTTATTACACATTATGTCACAATACTTATGCCTATTCTCTCTTATTTTACAAGGTTTACATGAAGAGGGGGAATGCCGGCAGCTGGAATTCTGGGCTGGAAAAGGAGCAAATATTAGAGACCTATTATGCACATCTCCAAAAGTCCTGAAACTTCACGGGAGCACGTTTTAGAATGTAAAAAAATATTGGGCGAAAGAAGTACCAGAGGGGGGCCACCCACCGTCCACGAGGGTGGGGGCGCGCCTTACACCCTGCCTCATGGGCCCCCTGGCAACCCTCTAATGCCCATCTTTTTCTATATGGAGTCTTTCATGGAGAAAAAAAATTAATAGGCAAGCTTTCAGGAAGAAACTCTGCCGCCATGAGGCAGAACCAATCTAGGGCTCTAGAGGAGCTGTTCTGTCGGGGAAACTTCCCTCCGAGAGGTGGAAATCATCACCATCGTCATCACCTATGGTCCTCTCATCGGGAGGGGGTCAATCTCCATCAACATCTTCACCAGCACCATCTCATCTCAAACCCTCGTTCATCTCTTGTATCCAATTTGTCTCAAAACCTCAGATTGGTACGTGTGGGTTGCTAGTAGTGTTGATTACTCCTTGTAGTTGATGCTAGTTGGTTTACTTGGTGGAAGATCACATGTTCAGATCCATTATGCATATTAATACCCCTCTGATTATGACCATGAATATGATTTGGGAGTAGTTACATTTGTTCCTGAGGACATGGGAGAAGTCTTGCTATAAGTAGTCATGTAAATTTGGTATTCGTTCGATATTTTGATGAGATGTATGTTGTCTTTCCTCTAGTGGTGTCATGTGAACATCGACTACATGACACTTCACCATTGTTTGGTCCTAGGGGAAGGCATTGGGAATTAATAAGTAGATGATGGGTTGCTAGAGTGACAGAAGCTTAAACCCTAATTTATAAGTTGCTTCATAGGGGGATGATTTGGATCCATATGTTTCATGCTATGGTTAGGTTTACCTTAATACTTCTGTTGTAGTTGCGGATGCTTGCAATAGGGGTTAATCATAAGTGGGATGCTTGTCCAAGGAAGGGCAGTACCCAAGCACTGGTCCACCCATATATCAAATTTTCAAAGTACCGAACGCTAATCATATGAGTGTGATGAAAACTAGCTTTACGATAATTCCCAGGTGTCCTCGGGAGCGCTTTCCTTTCTATAAGAGTTTGTCCAGGCTTGTCCTTTGCCGCAAAAAGGATTGGGCCATATTTCTGCACCTTATTTACTTTTATTACTTGTTACTCGTTACAAATTACCTTATCACAAAACTATCTGTTACCGATAATTTTAGTGCTTGCAGAGAATACCTTGCTGAAAACCGCTTATCATTTCCTTCCGCTCCTCGTTGGGTTCGACACTCTTACTTATCAAAAAGGCTATGGTAGATCCCCTACACTTGTGGGTCATCAAGACTCTTTTCTGGCGCCATTGCCGGGGAGTGAAGCGCCTTTGGTAGGTGGAATTTGGTAAGGAAAAATTTATATAGTGTGCTGAAATTTACTGTCACTTGTCACTATGGAACATAATCCTTTGAGGGGCTTGTTCGGGGTATCTTCACCCCGACCAGTAGAGCAAAGAGTTGCTCCTCAACCTACTGAACCTACTGAAAATGTTTACTTTGAAATTCCTTCGGGTATGATAGAGAAACTGCTAGCTAATCCTTTCATAGGTGATGGAAATTTACATCCCGATTTGCACATAATATATGTGGATGAAGTTTTTGGATTATTTAAGCTTGTAGGTATGCCCGAGGATGTTATCAATAAGAAGGTCTTCACTTTATCTTTGAAGGGAAATGCATTGACATGGTTTAGGCTATGTGATGATATGGGATCATGAAACTACAACCGACTGAAAAATTGGAATTTCATCAGAAGTTTTATCCTACGCATCTTGTTCATCGTGATCGTAATTATATATATATATATATATATATATATATATATATATATATATATATATGTATATATAATTTTTGGCCTCACGAAGGAGAAAGCATTGCTCAAGCTTGGGGGAGGCTTAATTCAATGTTATATTCATGCCCCAATCATGAGCTCTCAAGAGATATTATTATTCAAAAAAATTATGCTCAGCTTTCTCTTGATAATCGCTCCATGCGCGATACTTCTTGTATTGGTTCTTTTATGATGAAGACTATTGAATACAAATGGGATTTATTGGAAATAATTAAACGCAACTTTGAAGATTGGGATCTCGAAGAAGGTAAGGAGTCAGGTATAACACCTAAGTTTGATTGTGTTAAATCTTTTATGGATACCGATGCTTTCCGTGAATTTAGCACTAAATATGGACTTGACTCTGAGATAGTAGCTTCTTTCTATTAATCCTTTGCTACTCATGTTGATCTCCCTAAGGAGAAGTGGTTTAAATATAATCCTCCCATTGAAGTAAAAGTAGTTGAACCTATTAAAGTTGAAGAAAAGACTATCACTTATAATGATCCTGTTGTTCCTACTGCTTATATTGAGAAACCACCTTTCCCTGTTAGAATAAAGGATCATGCTAAAGCTTCAATTGTGGTTCGTAAGAGTAATACTAGAACACCTACTCCCTCTGAGCAAATTAAAGTTGAACATAGTGTTTCTATGGTTAAAGATCTCTTGGCCGATAATATTGATGGGCATGTTATTTATTTCTATGATGAAGCTGCTAGAATTGCTAGACCCGATACTAAAAATAAACATAGACCTATTGTAGGAATGCATGTTATTTCTGTTAAAATAGGAGATCATTGCTATCATGGCTTACGTGATATGGGTGCTAGTGCAGGTGCAATACCTCATTCCTTATATAAAGAAATTGTGCATGATATTGCACCTGCTGAGTTAGAAGAAATTGATGTTAAAATTAAGCTTGCCAATAGAGACACTATTTCACCAGTTGGGATTGTTAGAGATGTTGAAGTCTCATGTGGGAAAGTTAAATATCCTGCTAATTTTCTTGTTCTTGGTTCCCCACAAGATAACTTTTGTCCCATTATATTTGGTAGACCCTTCTTGAATACTGTTAATGCTAAGATAGACTGCAATAAGGATATTGTTTCTGTTGGTTTAGAGGATATGTCTCATGAGTTTAATTTTGCTAAGTTTCATAGACAACCCCATGATAAAGAATTGCCTAGTAAAGATGAAATTATTGGTCTTGCTTCTATTGTCATGCCTCCTAATGATCCTTTAGAGCAATATTTGCTAGACCACGAAAATGATATGTTTATGAATGAAAGAAGAGAAATAGATGAAGTATTCTTTAAACATGGACCTATTTTGAAACACAACTTGCCTGTTGAAATCCTAGGGGATCCTCCTCCACCTAAGGGTGATCCTGTGTTTGAGCTTAAACCTTTACCTGATACTCTTAAATATGCTTATCTTGATGAGAAAGAGATATATCCTATTATTATTAGTGCTAACCTTTCAGAGTATGAAGAAACGAAATTATTGAAAACTCTGAAGAAGCACCGTGCTGCTATTGGATATACTCTTGATGATCTTAAGGGCATTAGTCCCACTCTCCGCCAGCACAAAATAAAATTGAGAAAGACACGAAACCGGTTGTTGATTACCAATGATGGTTAAATCCTAAGATGAAAGAAGTGGTAAGGAAAGAAATACAAAAACTTCTGGAGCAGGTATAATTTATCCCATTGCTGATATTCAGTGGGTAAGTCCTGTCCATTGTGTCCCTAAGAAGGGAGGTATTACTGTTGTTCCTAATGATAAAGATGAATTGATCCCACAAAGAATTGTTACAGGTTGTAGAATGGTAATTGATTTTCACAAATTAAATAAAGCTAGTAAAAAGGATCATTACCCTTTACCTTTTATTGATCAAATGCTAGAAAGATTATCCAAACATACACATTTTTTGCTTTCTAGATGGTTATTCTGGTTTCTCTCAAATACCTGTGTCAAAAGAGGATCAAGAAAAGACAACTTTTACTTGCCCTTTCGGTAGCTTTGCTTATAGACATATGTCTTTGACTTATGTAATGCACCTTCTACTTTTCAAAGATGTATGACTGCTATATTCTCTGACTTTTGTGAAAAGATTGTTGAGGTTTTCATGGATGATTTCTCAGTTTATGGAACTTCTTTTGATGATTCCTTAAGCAACCTTGATCGAGTTTTGCAGAGATGTGAAGAATCTAATCTTGTCTTGAATTGGGAGAAGTGCCACTTTATGGTTAATGAATGTATTTTCTCGGGGCATAAAATTTCTGAAAGAGGTATTGAAGTTGATAAAGCTAAAGTTGATGCTATTGAAAAGATGCCGTGTCCTAAGGACATTAAAGGTATAAGAAGTTTCCTTGGTCATGTCGGTTTTTATAGGAGGTTCATTAAGGACTTCTCTAAAATTTCTAGGCCTCTGACTAATCTCTTAGAAAAAGATGTTCCTTTTGTTTTTGATGATGACTGTGTAGAAGCATTTGAAATACTTAAGAAAGCTTTGATTTCCGCACCTATCGTTCAGCCTCTTGATTGGAATCTACCATTTGAAATCATGTGTGATGCTAGTGATTATGCTGTAGGGGCTGTTCTAGGACAAAGAGTTGATAAGAAATTAAATGGTATTCAATATGCTAGTAAAACTCTAGACAGTGCTCAAAGAAATTATGCTACTACCGAAAAGGAATTTTTAGCAGTTGTGTTTGCTTGTGATAAGTTCAGGCCTTATATTGTTGATTCTAAAGTAACTGTTCACACTGATCATGCTGATGTTAAATATCTTATGGAAAAGAAAGATGCTAAACCTAGATTTATTAGATGGGTTCTCTTTCTACAAGAATTTGATTTGCATATTATTGATAGAAAGGGAGCTTAGAACCCCGTTGTAGACAACTTGTCTAGGTTAGAGAATGTTCTTGATGACCCACTACCTATTGATGATAGCTTCCCTGATGAACAATTAGCTATCATAAAAGCTTCTCATACTGCTCCATGGTATGCTGATTATGCTAATTATATTGTTGCTATGTTTATACCACCTAGTTTCACATACCAGCAAAAGAAGAAGTTCTTCTATGATTTAATACATTGCTTCTGGGATGACCCACATCTTTATAAATAAGGAGTAGATGGTGTTATTAGACATTGCATACCTGAGCATGAATAGGAACAGATCCTATGCAAGTGTCACTCCGAGGCTTATGAAGGACACCATGCTGGAGATAGAACTACACATAAGGTATTGCAATACGGTTTTTATTGGCCTACTCTCTTCAAGGATGCCCGTAAGTTTGTTTTGTCTTGTGATGAATGTCAAAGAATTGATAATATTAGTAGACGTCAAGAAATTCCTATGAATTACTCACTTGTTGTTGAACCATTTAATGTTTGGGGCTTTGATTATATGGGGCCGTTTCCTTCCTCTAATGAGTACACACATACTTTAGTTGCTGTTGATTACGTTACTAAGTGGGTAGAAGCTATTCCAACTAGTAGTTCTTATCATAACACCTCTATTAAGATGCTTAAAGAAGTTATTTTTCCGAGGTTTGGAGTCCCTAGATACTTAATGACCGATGGTGGTTCACATTTTATTCATGGTGCCTTTCGTAAAATGATTGCTAAGTATGATGTTAATCATAGAATTGCATCTCCTTATCACCCACAGTCTAGTGGTCAAGTAGAACTGAGCAATAGAGAGCTTAAATTAATTTTGCAAAAGACTGTTAATAGATCTAGGAAGAATTGGTCCAAGAAACTTGATGATGCATTATGAACCTATAGAACTGCATACAAAGATCCTATGGTATGTCTCCGTATAAAATGGTTTATGGAAAGGCATGTCACTTACCTCTTGAACTAGAACATAAGGCATATTGGGCCATTAAAGAGCTCAATTATGATTTCAAACTTGCCGGTGAGAAGAGGCTTTTTGACATTAGCTCACTTGATGAATGGAGAACCCAGACCTATGAGAATGCCAAACTGTTTAAAGAAAAAGTTAAAAGATGGCATGACAAAAGGATAAAAAAACGTGAGTTTAATGTAGGTGATTATGTATTGTTATACAACTCTCGTTTAAGATTTTTTGCAGGAAAACTCCTCTCTAAATGGGAAGGTCCTTACGTCATCAAGGAGGTGTATCGTTCCGGTGCCATAAAAATCAACAACTTCGAAGGCACAAATCCGAGGGTGGTGAACGGTCAAAGAATCAAACATTATATCTCAGGTAATCCAATAAATATTGAAACTAATGTTATTGAAACCGTAACCCCGGAGGAATACATAAGGGACACTTTCCAGAATGTTTCAGACTCCGAAAAGGAATAGGTATGAGGTACGGTAAGTAAACCGTCTCCAGAACAGTTCTAATAGCAATTTTTCTCCGTTTTGGAATATTTAAGAAAATAGGAAAATAAGAAGAAGTCCGGGAAGGATACGAGGCGTCCACGAGGGTGGAGGGTGCGCCCTACCCCCCTGGGCGCCCCCCTGCCTCGTGGGCACCTTGTGTGCTCTCCGGACTCCGTTTTCTTGCACGATACTTCTTTTGGTCGGTAAAATTCATTATATAATCTCCCGAAGGTTTTGACCACCGTACCACGCAAATATCTCCTATTTTTTCTCAAGCCGTTTTCCTCCAGGGTTGTCAAGGCCAGGCATCATGTTGTCTCCCTCCTCCAACAATGATGGCAAAGATGCTTGGCTAATGAAGATAGAGCTGAAGAGAGAAGAGCCCGGAGAGATCAACAAGGATGATGGGATCAAGAAGGCCATGGGGGATCAAGTTCCGGCAGTAGTAGAAGAATACATCCTTCAACCTCATCACAATATCTTTACCCCAATGGAGATTTAAGCTTTCAAGATGATTGAGTTAGCTCGCATTCAAAACAAGTATCTCACAAGTGAAAATATTTTGTTGAAGGAGCATATCATCGCACTCAAGGGCATTATCTGCAAATTGGAGGATCTCCTGCGCTCGATGTGCGACTATCCATCATCACCAACACCTTCTTCACCACCTCAGAAGAGTTGAGTATCGGGTATGGGCACTCCCCTTGGCATCTGCCAAGCTTGGGGGAGTGCCCCGGTATCATATCACCATCACACTTTTATCTTTACCGTTTTTCTTAGTTCGATCCTTTTGGTAATATCTTGATCTAGTAGAATAAAATTTTAGTATGATCTAGTTTTGAGTTTTGCTTTATTATCCTTCTATGTAATCGAGTCCGTGAGCTATATATAATAAAGATTAGTGTTGAGTCAAGGGCGTTATTATATTACTATGATCTCGAGGGAATAAAATAAAGGAAAAATAATAAAAAGAAATAAAGGGATCATGTGGATCTTATGGAGAGTAATGACTTCACATATAAAGAGTATGATGAATAAAAGTTGTTGAGAGTTGACAAACATAGTTTTGGTCATCTTGTAATTAATAGGAAGTAATAAAGAAAGAGATGTTTTCACATATAAATATACTATCTTAGACATCTTTTATGATTATGAGCACTCATTAAAATATGACATGCTAAAGAGTTGAGGTTGGACAAGGAAGACAACGTAATGGGTTATGTTTTCCTACATGTGAGATAAATTATATTGTCATGGATCATCCAACATGTTGAGCTTGCCTTTCCCTCTCATGCTAGCCAAATTCTTTGCACCAAGTAGAGATACTACTTGTGCTTCCAAATATCCTTAAACCCAGTTTTGCCATGAGAGTCCACCATATCTACCTATGGATTGAGTAAGATCCTTCAAGTAAGTTGTCATCATTGCAAGAAATAAAAATTGCTCTCTAAATATGTATGATTTACTAGTGGGGAGAAAATAAGCTTTATACGATCTTGTGATATGGAAGAAATAAAAGTGACGGACTGCATAATAAAGGTCCATATCACAAGTGGCAATATAAAGTGACGTTCTTTTGCATTAAGACTTCGTGCATCCAACCATAAAAGCACATGACAACCTCTGCTTCCCTCTGCGAAGGGCTTATCTTTTTATTCTTGTCCTATACTTCATGCAAGAGTCACGGTGATCTTCACCTTTTCTTTTTACATTTTATCCTTTGGCAAGCACAATGTGTTGGAAAGATCCTGATATATATAGCTAATTGGATGTGAGTTTTCATGAACTATTATTGTTGACATTACCCTTGAGGTACAAGGTTGGGAGGCAAGACTATAAGCCCTTATCTTTCTCTGTGTCTGATTAAAATTTCATAACAATAAATATCGTGTGAGTGTTGGCAATTGTGAAAGACTAAATGGTAGTTGAGTATGTGGACTTGCTGAAAAGCTCCTATATTGACTCTTTCCTATGTTATGATAAATTGCAGTTGCTTCAATGACTGAGATTATAGTTTGTTGGTTTTCAATGAAGTTTCTGATTCATACTTGAAATTGTGACTAGCACAAATGCCCGTGCGTTGCAACGGGAGAAAAACTTAACGTGATCCCGGTGAACTACCCTTTATATTGGACATGCATTCCGACCTGCTAATTGCGCTCATGAAATTTGGGAAGTGCATAAAAAGAAAAACAAATATTACTAACTTTATAAAATCTAGCTTACATATTCTGTCCAATATGTGTGTGATTTCTTGATCTTTTGCTTTTTTAATCACACTGACTTTATAAATAATTAGTTAAGGTTTGAGAAGAACTTTCTGCATTAGTCATATCAAATACTCGTCATAGTAGAAATAATCGAAGCATTATGAATTATGAATAAGCACATATATAATTCAAAGAATATGGGAGATATCATGCACAAAGCAAAATTAATGAGTAGAGGAAGCACCGAGATGGAGCTAGACGTGGCTACCATGTTTGTGCCACTGGAACACACCACATGTAGTACTCCAACATCATCTGTTCACCGCCCCTCCATAGTTTTGTCCCTTCAGGAAGCCGGTGCTCTTGGTAGAAAGAAGAAGTCTCGTGAAGACAGTCACCATGTGGCTGCTCATGTGATAGGCCAACACATCTACACATCACCATTGAATCAGGACATGCATGTCCTCCCGCTTCAGGAAGAATGTCTGCCATGGCACGAAGGCAACCATCATGTTGTCTTCGATGTTGGACAAACAGATAGAGTCCAAGCACCAGAGCATGTTGGAACAATGCTGAAGGCCGTGTCATGGAAGTCCACGGGTCCACAGCACACCCTATCGGTAGCGATTTGTGTTTGACGAAGAACAAAATATAGCGCAAAAGCTAACAAAACAAGGGACAACTTCACATTCTATCAAGAGAACCTCGTTATCATTAACAGGATCAGAAGGAAGATTCAAACATCAATTTCACATCTTTACGGAAAAAAGCTTGTCGTGCCTGAACTTGAACCTCCACTTGCCGAAGCTGATGACCCAGAGCCCTTGTCGCCGAGCTAGTTGTAATTATTTTCTAAAATACATCAGAGAACCTGTCAACTACATCAGAGAACCTGGTAATTATTCTCTAAAATACGATAACTGTATCGAAACAATCTCTTAGGCGGTAGTTACATCAGAGAGCCAGTTTTTTCATGTTTTGTCAGGGCATGCTAGCATCAGCTCATGCACTTCCTACTCGTAGGTCAAAAATTAGTCATGTTGCACTATTGATATTTCATTCATCTATAACAGAAATAAGCTTTCTCTGAATCAACATAATGGAACATGGTTCAAACAGTCAGTCATAGTTAGGGTTGATATACGCAACACAAAACACATGTGAGACATACAACATCAAAATGGTGTAACATTTCTCTACCGCACTGCACATATGAAAAGATTGGCACTTTGAAAAACCTCATTGCCTCCCTAGGATGGTAATATCACGAACCTCGACACGTCTTTCGCATATCGCTTTCAAGATCAGTAAGCGAGTCGATGGTTCAAGCTCCTTGTACATTTCAATTTCAGCTCTTGTAACATCCCAAATTTTCAATTTGGAATGTTATACATTAGGTCATCATGCATATCATATTTTATTTTGCTTTTGGTTTTGATCCTAGAAAATCCTAAGCAACTCAAGGACCCATGGAGAGAGTTGGGGATTTCGTTATTTATGTATTTGAGTTTTCTCAAATTATGTAAACAGGATCATTTGATTTTATTTATTTTATCATCAATTATTTCTATTACAAAAATATGAGAGAGGGAATAAAATGACTTTCCCAAAATATAGAAATATTGAGGATTTAATAAAAAATCAAATAAGTTTTATTTCGGAGTTTTTCGGTATTTTTATTTGAATTTAGGAAAAATGCGCGTTTTTCAAAGTTGTAGTTTGGGCCCAGATAAATGTTCACTTTATCGGACTTGATTTTAGGAACCCGGCAAAAAAAATTTCGTGATTTTTGGAGTCCGTTTAGTATTTCTTTTTATTTTTCTTCCAAGCGGATTTAAAAAAAACGGAAACCGACTTCGGGCCGTACCCGGCCAGGAATCTGCCGACCGGGCCTTTAAATAGCGACCGCCCTGGCCCGAGGAGAGCCCAGCCGCCGCCGCCGCCTAAACCCTAACCCTAGCCCCAGCCCCGCCGCCATCGCCGCCGCCGCCGGAGCCGCGCGACTTTCAAGGTTCGCCGCCGCCTCGTTTTCCGTGCAGTCTTTTTAAAAAAAAAATCTGTTCATCGTTTGTCTTTTTCGTCGGATTTTCCGTGGTTATTTTCTGATCGTGATTTCTGATCCGATTTTCGTTTTAGTACAACTTTTCGCTCGTTTATCGGAATCAGGCGATTCAAGCGCCTGGAGTTTCGTCTCGAAACCCTCTTTCCGAATAATCAACTTAAACAAGTTTTTGCTACTGTAAAATTTGCCCTAGATCCAGATTACTAGAACGAAGTTGTTTTCTTTCACCGTTTGATTTCTTTTGCTTCATTCGATTTGATTCTTTTTGCCAACCGGAGTTCTTAAGTTTAACTTTCTGGTTAGATCTTCTATTTGAGTTTTACCTGTGCATTAGATGAGTATTTATTGTATGCTTGTTGTTTGTCTGCGATAGAATACCCGGAGTGCGCCGCCTGTTACGTTGAATCTCTAGGTTTCGCGGATCATCAGCAAGGCAAGTAACACTTTGATCATACCTTTTCTACAACCCAGTTTTATTGCATTAGATCAATCCTCACACATTGCATGATTAGGATCTAATTAAACTGTGGGATGGGAAGTAGATGAGGTAGTACCTATTACCTGTTTATTATCAAACCTTTGGGAGTTACTTCTACGTTTGCTTATTATGCCATGCTATGCTAGTAGACGTGGATTGGGTGAGTGATATCCATGACAGATGTGAGATTGAAAATTACGGGTTTATCTAAGGTGGCAACCTAACACACATCTGGGTGGATTGAGGCACCTGGGGTTTCCAGGACTTTCCTGTTTTTATTGGACCGCCACCCAGGCCCAAAGGGATCATGAGATTATTCATACTAGAAACTTCCGTGTGCAGCCACAAGCCATTATGGGCTCTGGCATAGTTGACTAAGTTGTGCGAACTCTTACAGTGGTAGACTAGCAGATGTAGGGGATGTAGGTGGTACGGTCTACCCGATCGTAAGGTGCTAGCGCTTCTGAAAGACTATGTCTCGGTCATCCGTCTTCTCAAACACCCTGTAGTGCGAGAAACCAAACGGAGGCCATCGACTCTTGTGGGGAAAAGTGCGCAAACCTCTGCAGAGTGTAACAAACTAATCATGGTTAGCCGTGTCCCCGGTTATGGACATCTTGAGTATCTAGTACCTGGATTTTCATGTGAATCTCAACATGTTACTCTAAATTAATTTTGATGGGTTTTAATGATGTTACTTAATTGGGATTGAGGATGCTGTCAACCATTCTCAATGTTTCACAACCACCATGATAGTAATTAATTTTATTCCTTTGAAGTAGGGAAAAATTGGCTTTACGCAAAAACAGTAACCATAGAGCTTTCCACCAGCCAAATATGCATATAGTATAGTTGTTGCATTCCATTATTCTCTATGTGTTACCTTGCCAGCATATTCCATGTGCTGACCCGTTTTCGGGCTGCAACGTTAATGTTGCAGACTTTTCAGACGATGATTAAGGAGTTTTAGGTCGTGGTTCTATACTCAGTGATGCCGTTGGAGTTGATGGACTCACTTATCTTCCAAGCCTTCCGCTGTTATCGTCACTAGATGGCCTTAAGCCATATTATTTGTAATAAGTTCTCTTTTGAGACACTCGATGTAATAAGTGTGTGATTGCTACTCTGCTATAAATCCTCCGAGTACTGTGTGGTGTCAGCATTACTGATGCAGGGATGACACCGGAGCACAGAGATCAGACTGTTTGAGGTCTGGTCGCTACAGAGATGGTATCAGAGCACACGCTGACTGTAGGAGACGACCACTAAGCTAAAGACCTAGATCACTAGATCACTCTCTTCTTTTCTGACTTCTCATCTTTTCTACTCTTCAGGATGGCGGATGCAAGGAACAAGTTCACCCAACCGGATGAATATACACCCTTTGGACGCCACTTGAAGGAAGTCACTAGATACCTGAACATAGGAATACCAAGCTTCACGGGAACCTGCAACGCCACTTTACCTGAAGAAGAGCGCTGGATGATTCAAGTTCAAGTTCCAGGAAGGACGTTCATGCCAGTCACTGAGCCCATAGAGTTTTCTTTTGATGCACCAACTTGGAGTCTAGGAAAGAGTATGGCAGCTCACATCGCCATGGGACGCATTGGAGAAGATCTCAAGGATACTATCTACCAGATTTGTGGGCGCCGAGATGAACACTGGGAGATGATCAACCCTAGGAAAGATAGATCAATTGCAGCTTTTATCCAGGAGTTAAACCAGCACATTCGATGACAGGAGAATCAGATGTGCGCCGACATGATAGATCTGAAGAAGGCTAAGACTAGAATCAAGGAACTAGAGGAAGAACTCAAGGCTACACGTGAAGATTATGAAGAAGAAATTGAAGTATTGGTAGATAAGAATGCCGACCTAACAAAGAAGATTGGCATATTTATGGGAGGCCCGACACCAGTAGATGAAGACGAAGAACCCAAGGAGATTAGCCCGGAAGACTGCATCATCATTGACGGCACCGACTCAGAGCAAGATAGTAGCGATGATGACTATGTGGATGAAGCAGGAGCGGATATCATGGAGTCTACAACCGTAGAATATTTCTAGTAGACCACCTCATCAGTAGTAGTAGTCCACCATGTAAATATAGTAGTCCGAGCACTCTTGCGATAGCTAGATCGATTGTATGTCTTGTTTGATTGATTGAAGTGAATTGTGTGCTTTTGCCTCATGTGCATATGGGTAGTGTTTTCCCTTTAGACCCCCTCTATTATTATATCTCATCTTTTTTAAACCCTCAGATGCCTCCGAGACGTGACCCCGGATTTGCCTTTCCGCCAGAGCTCACCCAGTTGATCCAGTAGCAGAACACCATGATACAGTTGCTAGTTCAGAATCAGAATCAGGGGAACAACAACAACAACCCACACCCACCACCACCTATTGACCACTTAGCCCGTTTTCTTAGGCTGAATCCGCCGGTGTTTTCCAGTAGCACCGAGCCGATAGTAGCAGATGATTGGCTCCGCAAGATAGCTAGGGAGTTGACCACAGCAGGATGCACCGATGTGGAGAAGGTTAAGTTTGCCACACATCAGTTAGAAGGACCCACAGCATCTTGGTGGGAGAATTTCACGGCCACCTTCCCAGTCGACACTGTCACATGGGACCAGTTTCAGCAGGCTTTTCGTACTGCTCATGTTTCAGCAGGAGCAATGGCCATGAAGAAGCGTGAGTTTTGTAACTTGCGCCAAGGAGGACGGACAGTTGGCCACTATGTGGAGGAGTTTAGTAAGCTAGCACGTTATGCCCCAGATGACGTTGCTACGGATGCAGCTAAGCAGGAGAAATTCCTGGAAGGACTGAATGATGAATTGAGCATGTAGTTGATGGTAGCCACCTTCAACAACTACCAGGAGTTGGTAGATCGTGCTCTTATGATTGAAGGGAAGCAGCAGCAAATTGAGAACCGCAAGAGGAAGTATGGACAAGGAAAGTATAATTCAGGAGCTCAGCAGAAGCCTCGTTTTACCCCTAGACCAGGAGGACATTTTCAGCATACCCATGGAGTAGGTAGCTCGCACAATCACAATAGCACCAAGAATGGTAATGGAAATGGAGGAAGCAATGGACAGAACCGCAGCACCCCATCAACCCCAGCCAAGAAGGACTTGAGCCATGTCACTTGCTATAAGTGTTCGAAGCCAGGACATTTTGCAAATGAATGTCCTGAAGGCCAAAATGGCAATGGAAGTTCTGGGAAGAAGCCGAACCCTTTCAACAGGGGACAGGTGAACCACGTTAGCGTGGAGGAGGTTGAAGCTCAGCCCGATGCAGTAATAGGTAAGTTTTTGGTTAAGTCATTTACTGCACTCGTTCTTTTTGATACTGGTGCATCGCATTCATACATCTCAAGGGGATTTGTGGATAAGTATAACCTACCAACCCAAGCCCTTAGGTCACCCATGTTAGTAACCTCGCCAGGAGCAGAGTATGTGGCAAGTCTATGGTGTGATCGGTTACCATTAAGGATTGGTAACTATGTTTTTCCCTCAGACCTAATAGTATTGGAATCTCAAGGATTGGATGTGATATTAGGCATGGATTGGTTATCAAAGTATAAAGGGAATATTGAGTGTGCTAGTAAGTCAATTTTTCTTACCACACCAGGAGGGAGAAGGATCAAGTATGTATCCCAGCATGTACCAAAAAGGACACAAGTGAATTGCCTAACAGGAGTTGTGCAGGAGGAAGTACCAGTGGTAAAGGATTTTCCTGATGTATTTCCCGAAGAGTTGCCAGGCATGCCACCGGATAGAGACATTGAGTTTTCGATTAAGCTATTGCCAGGCACTGGGCCAATATCAAAGAGACCATATAGGATGCCCGCAAAAGATTTGGTGGAAATTAAGAAGCAGATTAAGGAGTTACTGGATAAGGGATATATTCGCCCAAGTTCTTCGCCTTGGGGATCGCCAGTACTTCTAGTGGAGAAGAAGGATGAATCGTTAAGGATGGTTGTTGATTATCGAGGATTGAATGAAGTAACGATCAAGAACAAGTACCCACTACCAATGATCAACGATGTGTTTGATCGAATGCAAGGAGCTAAAGTGTTTTCCAAGATCGATTTGCGATCAAGATACCACCAGTTGAAGATTCGAGAACAGGATATTCCTAAGACAGCTTTCACCACCAGGTATGGGCTGTATGAGTATACCGTTATGTCATTTGGACTGACTAACGCGCCTGCCTATTTTATGAACATGATGAACAAAGTGTTTATGGAGTTTCTGGATAAGTTTGTCGTAGTGTTCATTGATGATATCCTGGTATATTCGAAGAATGAAGAGGAGCATAAGGAGCATTTGCGTTTGGTACTTGGAAAGCTCAGAGAACATCAGTTGTATGCCAAGTTCAGCAAATGTGAGTTTTGGTTGAAGGAAGTAGGATTCCTCGGACACGTTATATCCGGAGAAGGTATAGCAGTAGATCCCACTAAAGTTGAAACCGTGACCAAGTGGGAAGCACCAACTACCGTTGGAGAGATCCGGAGTTTTCTTGGACTCGCAGGATACTACCGGAGATTTATTAAGAATTTCTCAAAGATTGCAAAGCCTATGACGGAGTTGTTGAAGAAGGATACTAAGTTCAAATGGACCGAGGAGTGTGAGGCTAGTTTCCAGGAGTTGAAGAAACGTTTGGTTACCTCACCAGTGTTGATTTTGCCAGATCAAACCAAGGATTATGAGGTGTATTGTGACGCTTCACGTCGAGGACTTGGAGCAGTGCTTATGCAGGAAGGGAGAGTTGTTTCATATGCTTCACGACAACTGAAGCCCCACGAATTGAATTATGCTACGCATGATTTGGAGTTAGCAGCCGTAGTGCATGCACTGAAGACATGGAGACATTTCCTCATTGGGAATCATTGTGAGGTGTACACGGATCATAAGAGTTTGAAGTACATTTTCACACAGAAGGAGTTGAACCTCAGACAAAGGAGATGGTTGGAGCTTATCAAGGATTATGATATGAAATTACATTATCATCCCGGGAAGGCTAATGTAGTAGCTGATGCATTAAGCCGCAAGAGCCATGTCAATACACTAATGATGGGAGAAATACCCAAGGAGTTAGCAGAAAATCTTCGTGAGCTATGTTTGGAAATAGTTCTGAGAGGCTATGTAGCAGCATTGGAGATTCAGGCAACTTTGATGGATAGAATCAGAGAAGCTCAGAAAACTGACAAAGAGATTGCCGCTATAAAGGAGAAACTGAGCAAAGGAAAAGCTAAAGGATTTCGTGAGGATGAGCACGACACCCTATGGTTTGAAGACCGTGTTTACGTGCCCAATGACTCGGAGATCAGAAAGTTGATTCTGCAAGAGGTACATGATTCACCATATTCGATTCACCCAGGAAATACCAAGATGTATTTGGATTTGAAGGATATTTTCTGGTGGACCGGAATGAAAAAGGATATTGCGGAGTATGTAGCAGTTTGTGATGTATGTCAGAGAGTAAAGGCAGAGCATCAGAAGCCAGCAGGATTGTTGCAACCATTGCTGATACCCGAATGGAAGTGGGATAAGCTAGGCATGGATTTTATCACGGGATTGCCAAGGACTCGTTCAGGCTATGACTAGATTTGGGTTGTAGTTGATCGATTGACGAAGGTAGCTCATTTCATCCCAGTAAAGACCACTTACACCAGTGCTAAGTTGGCAAATATATACATGACCAGGATCGTATGTTTGCATGGAGTTCCGAGGAGTATTGTATCAGATAGAGGAACCCAGTTTACCTCAAAGTTCTGGAAGCAGTTGCATGAGACTTTGGGTACTAGGCTAGAGTTTAGTACATCTTTTCACCCACAGACAGATGGACAGACTGAAAGAGTCAATCAGATTTTGGAGGATATGCTGAGAGCTTGTGCGCTAGATTATGGATCTAGTTGGGACGATAATTTGCCATATGCAGAGTTTTCTTACAATAATAGCTATCAGACCAGTTTGAAGATGGCACCTTTCGAAGCTTTGTACGGAAGGAGGTGCAGGACACCGATGTCATGGGACGAAGTTGGAGACCGCCAGTTGTTTGGACCATATCTGATTAAAGAGTCTGAACAGAAGGTGAAGCTGATTCGCGATAGGCTCAAGGTAGCCCAGTCCAGGCAAAAGAGCTACATAGATTCTAAACGCAAGGAGACAGTTTACGAAGTTGGAGATAGAGCTTATCTTCGAGTATCCCCACTTCGAGGGATTAAGCGCTTTAGAGTTAAGGGGAAGTTAGCGCCACGATTTGTAGGGCCATATCGAGTTCTGGAGCGTATGGGAGAAGTAGCCTACAAGTTGGAATTGCCAGAAGTATTGGCAGGAGTGCATGATGTGTTTCACGTTTCTCAGTTGAAGAAGTGTCACACGGAGATGGCTGACATACCTTTGAGAGACACAGTACCATTAGAAGCAATTCAGTTGGATAACAATTTGACCTATGAAGAGAAACCAGTCAAGATCCTCGAGTTTGCCAGCCGAGTTACTCGCAGCAAGGTTATCAAGTTTTGCAAAGTTCAGTGGAGCCACCACACGGAGGATGAAGCCACCTGGGAGCGAGAGGAAGATTTGCTCAAGGACCACCCTCACCTATTTTCTAGCCAACCCGAATCTCGAGGGCGAGATTCATCTTAAGGGGGTAGGTTTGTAACATCCCAAATTTTCAATTTGGAATGTTATACATTAGGTCATTATGCATATCATATTTTATTTTGCTTTTGGTTTTGATCCTAGAAAATCCTAAGCAACTCAAGGACCCACGGAGAGAGTTGGGGATTTCGTTATTTACGTATTTGAGTTTTCTCAAATTATGTAAACAGGATCATTTGATTTTATTTATTTTATCATCAATTATTTCTATTACAAAAATATGAGAGAGGGAATAAAATGACTTTCCCAAAATATAGAAATATTGAGGATTTAATAAAAAATCAAATAAGTTTTATTTCGGAGTTTTTCGGTATTTTTATTTGAATTTAGGAAAAATACGCGTTTTTCAAAGTTGTAGTTTGGGCCCAGATAAATTTTCACTTTATCGGGCTTGATTTTAGGAACCCGGAAAAATTTATTTCGTGATTTTTGGAGTCCGTTTAGTATTTCTTTTTATTTTTCTTCCGAGCGGATTTAAAAAAAAACGGAAACCGACTTCGGGCCGTACCCGGCCAGGAATCTGCCGACCGGGCCTTTAAATAGCGACCGCCCCGGCCCGAGGAGAGCCCAGCCGCCGCTGCCGCCTAAACCCTAACCCTAGCCCCAGCTCCGCCGCCGCCTCGTTTTCCGTGCAGTTTTTTTTTTAAAATTCTGTTCGTCGTTTGTCTTTTTCGTCGGATTTTCCGCGGTTATTTTCTGATCGCGATTTCTGATCTGATTTTCATTTTAGTATAACTTTTCGCTCGTTTATCGGAATCAGGCGATTCAAGCGCCTGGAGTTTCGTCTCGAAACCCTCTTTCCGAATAATCAACTTAAACAAGTTTTTGATACTGTAAAATTTTCCCTAGATCCAGATTACCAGAACAAAGTTGTTTTCTTTCACCGTTTGATTTCTTTTGCTTCGTTTGATTTGATTCTTTTTGCCAACCGGAGTTCTTAAGTTGAACTTTCTGGTTAGATCTTCTATTTGAGTTTTACCTGTGCATTAGATGAGTACTTATTGTATGCTTGTTGTTTGTCTGCGATAGAATATCCGGAGTGCACCGCCTATTACGTTGAATCTCTAGGTTTCGCGGATCATCAGCAAGGCAAGTAACACTTTGATCATACCTTTTCTACAACCCAGTTTTATTGCATTAGATTAATCTTCACACATTGCATGAATAGGATCTAATTAAACTGTGGGATGGGAAGTAGATGAGGTAGTACCTGTTACCTGTTTATTATCAAACCTTTGGGAGTTACTTCTACGTTTGCTTATTATGTCATGCTATGCTAGTAGACGTGGATTGGGTGAGTGATATCCATGACAGATGTGAGATTGAAAATTAAGGGTTTATCTAAGGTGGCAACCTAACACACATCTGGGTGGATTGAGGTACCTGGGGTTTCCAGGACTTGCCTGTTTTTATTGGACCGCCACCCAGGCCCAAAGGGATCATGAGATTATTCATACTAGAAAATTCCGTGTGCAGCCACAAGCCATTATGGGCTCTGGCATAGTTGACTAAGTTGTGCGAACTCTTACAGTGGTAGACTAGCAGATGTAAGGGATGTAGGTGGTACGGTCTACCCGATCGTAAGGTGCTAGCGCTTCTGAAAGACTATGTCTCGGTCATCCGTCTTCTCAAACACCCTGTAGTGCGAGAAACCAAATGGAGGCGATCGAGTCTTGTGGGGAAAAGTGCGCAAACCTCTGCAGAGTGTAACAAACTAATCATGATTAGCCGTGTCCCCGGTTATGGACATCTTGAGTATCTAGTACCTGGATTTTCATGTGAATCTCAACATGTTACCCTAAATTAATTTTGATGGGTTTTAATGATGTTACTTAATTGGGATTGAGGATGCTGTCAACCATTCTCAATATTTCACAACCACCATGATAGTAATTAATTTTATTCCTTTGAAGTAGGGAAAAATTGGCTTTACGCAAAAACAGTAACCATAGAGCTTTCCACCAGCCAAATACGCATATAGTATAGTTGTTGCATTCCATTATTCTCTATGTGTTACCTTGCCAGCATATTCCATGTGCTGACCCGTTTTCGGGCTGCAACATTAATGTTGCAGACTTTTCAGACGACGATTAAGGAGTTTTTCGGTCGTGGTTCTATACTCAGTGATGCCGTTGGAGTTGATGGACTCACTTATCTTCCAAGCCTTCCGCTGTTATCGACACTAGATGGCCTTAAGCCATATTATTTGTAACAAGTTCTCTTTTGAGACACTCGATGTAATAAGTGTGTGATTGCTACTCTGCTATAAATCCTTCGAGTACTGTGTGGTGTCAGCATTACTGATGCAGGGATGACACCGGAGCACAGAGATCAGACTGTTTGAGGTCTGGTCGCTACAGCTCTACACAAGATCGAACAATTAGAAAAACTATGATGATAAGACTGAATCAGAATATCTGATCAAGCAATTCTTATGTACATGACTAACCCATGTGATGCAACTATTGGTACATCACCTTCTGCACCTGTAGTTTGCATCTCTGTTAGTTTATCAATTGAATGGAATATCAGTACTGGCATTAAATTGTTTGCAACATGGGGTATCAGTCATATATATATATATATATATATATATATATATATATATATATATATATATATATATATATATATATAATATACCCAATGTCACCAATCCCTTAGTTTTCTACATAGGACGGTTACCCAGGTTCCGCGCCCCATCGCCATGCCGGTTATTGGGGGAATTGACTGCACATGTGATTAACAATCATGAGAATCCAAGGAAGATGTCTGCATCGTTTGTGTGACTGCTTAGCATAAAAGATAAATGAAAGGCAGAAGAGCATAACATGTTCTCAATATGCTAACCAATCCTAGAGATGCTGGCTGAAAAACATGTATTGCCTAAACAGAGTATGTGATCAAATACATATATACTCTAGTAAATCAATGGATGAAGTATGTTCAAGTGATGAAATAGCAGGCATCAACCATGCTGCTACTGTACCATTTGCTCAAATAGTTAATGCAAGAAAACTAAAGATTAGTAGTAAATTCCTAGAAGCCTAAGCGAAGAAGCAAACCCAGTACGCAGATCTGCCGGCCACTTGGGGTATGATGGTAGAAAGGGACACACACGCGGAGGAAGTTGAGGACGGAACCGAGCTCCCACATATAGCAGAACCACCACTGTGCCAGCTCCGCGGGCGCTTCGGGCCCCGACACAAGCGGCGTCACCACGTGGCATTGCGGCGTCTCGTCCGCGGCGGCACCCGCTGGAGCTCGGTGATGCGGCCGTTCTATCGGCCAGCACAGAAAACAATTTTGCTGTCAAATTTCATCAAACACTTTACATGCCTTGAAATAGAAATATTATGGTCGGGGGAGTGGGATCTAGGGGAATGACGGGCACAGGGACATACCGTGCGACAAGTAGGAGTCGCGCGCTGTCGAGGAGGCTGGGCACCGTCTTCGCTGCAGGCAAGGACATTTGGTGTTTCTCCGCCTCCATGGGATCTTCCCCTCCCCTCCTCTCTCCTGAGCCGATTTACGGGAGGAGTTAGACAGGCGGCGGCGCGCGGCGATGGGGGCCATGGGCCAGTGGCGCGCGATGATGTGGGGCAGTAGGAGGTGGTGGCGCGATGGAGGTGGAGATGGGATCGGAAGGCAGAGTCGTGGCTGGGTTTTCTTTTCTCTCCTCTGTATCGGTGAGGACTGCGGGTTCCATTGTCTAAAATACAGGGGCTTAACTATAAAAACGCCGTGACGATGAACCCGGAGACTCAATCCGTGCTTTATTATTAGGGAGAGATTCAATTGTTACTTTAGCATAAGAGATCATATGACAACATACACACACACACACACACACACACACACATCTAGGCTATTCTGTTTCGCGTAACAGAATATTATTCTTTTACCCTACTTGAACTAATGGTTTCAGGCGGTTGTACTGATGATTTTCATCACGTCGAACTGATCGTCTTTTCATCGGAATGGGGTGTGTAATATATCATTGGAAAGCTCTTGACATCTACATTACAAATATATAGGAACTTTTTGCAAAATCATCATAGTTTAAGAGCAGTTTTGAAAAGGTCATTTTTTTCAAAACCAAAAACGCTAATCGTATTTTGGACTTAATTTTCAAACGGTTTGTCGGAATTGAGAAAATAAGATGGCGTTGGAAAGCTGGTGAAAATCCTCTTCTTCCATCTATCTAACGTTTTTTCAAATTCTATACGATTTAAAAGTAATTTGAAAAACAGTGAAATTTTGGGCGAAACGTATTTTCGTGGTTTTTTGAAAATGGTTTATCTGATTGACGCAAATGATACGGTGTTGGAAAGCTATGGAAAATGTGCAACTTTTTTGTGTAGAAATGTTTTTCTAATTCCTTAAGGTTTAAACTTAGTCATGTTGAACGTTTGTAAAATACGGGCAAATTTGATTTTGAACGCGATTTTTTAAAAAGTTTGTCGAAATGTGGCAAATAATATACCGTTGGAAAGATATCAAAAATGCAAAACTTAGTCATGTTGAACGTTTTCTCAAATTCGTAACCGTTGAAGAGTAATTTTGATTATGATGAGACGGATCCTACTGTTTTCCCGTCAGAAAAAACAGAGTACTCGTATTGATCTATTTGTGTGTTTGTACTGAGGAGGTATTTTTCACAGAGTAATTTTCAAAGGTTACGAAAAAAGTACTTGAACTGATGTCTGTATAGGTTTGTGCTGAGCGTGTTTTCGCATACTATACTTTACTCTCTTTTTTTGGTATGTCTTTTCCTCGTAACTTTTCAATAGTTTATGGTACCATACTCCTCGAACTTGCATTAATGATACTTTTTCAAAAAGAAAATGTTTTATGTGTTTCTTTTTTTGAACTCATTTATTTGCAATGATGTTTTGGACTTCTCGCGTTTTGCGACTTGAACTTTTACCATTTGAATTTCTATGGGTTTTTCTTTTGTTTGAGCTGTTTCCCAATCTTATTAGAGACGTCATGTTTGAACATAGAACTTTTGTAGTTGTGAACTTGTCATTTTTTCCATTTATCCAGTTGCTTTTTTTCCTCTAAACTTTTACTGGTACAATTGTTTTTGCAAATTTATTGTCCCTTGAGTCAAAACTGATGCAATTTTTTATTTTTTATTTATGGTACTTATGGTACTAGAGAGTTTGTACTTCTCAAAAAATAATCACTCGATGTTCTTTTAATTTTAGTTTTTAATTTTCTTTCTTATCCTTGTCCTTACTGACGGTGCCATCACCATCGTACCTTTATGGTTTATATAGTTGAACAGACTTACATTTTTACCATTCCGTTTTTAACTTATGTTTTGTTCTCTAAACATCCTACCCGACGAGAAGCAAAACTTATTTATTTTTTACATTTGTACTTCCAAGTGTCTTTAATGGAATTTTCACTATTTTACTTTGCTTTACCTCATCAAACAGGCGCACAACACATTTGAAGAAACAAAATACGTATCTTTGAAGCAATAATGGGATAACCATTTGCACAGGACTTCATGTATGCCTTCATCATAGAAAAATATAATGAATATTGCCAAGTTCTAAGGTTAAACAAATGAATCATATAGAATATTGTCAAAACCCCACATTTTTCTCACTAAAATAAACTTCTGTACTTGCATACAACCCTCTTTGAACTTGGACGACACCTAGTGCTCATCTTGGACAATGACCAGTGCTCAACTCGAACGGAGGAGGTTGTCGTTGCTTTTTAACCATGAATGCTTCTAAAGACACTGGGAATTATTTCAAAACTGCTTTGTACTTTTTAACATGAGAGTTCTCTCAACTAGGCCAAGAAGCAATGCCACATCATATTTTGATTCTGCAATAACAAAACACTCCAATAATTAACAACTAATCTATCAGTACATGCAGAACAATTTCAGTTTTGAGAAGAAACTTCCATTGAAGTTACAAACGTTACAGGCATAACATACAAACTCCCAAAATCATGTGGATTTATCTAGTTCATGTGCGGCAACTCACAAAATCAGTGAATTTTCGTTAATTTTTCTTCATCAGACACATCATCACATGTTTTGTTTTTTCTTCTGTAATATGCACGGAACTGCAGCAATAAACAAAACTTGTACACCCGTAGAGTTTTTGCAAAGCGAACTGATACCTTTTCTAACCCGAGAACTGCAGAAAACTAGCAAAAGTGAGCCACCAAATTCTATATATAAGTGCAGAAAATAAGACATCAAAAGCTTAAACAAAGTAGTTGGAGTTTTTTTAACACATCAGCATTCGAACTTCTAGTATTCTTGTCCTCAAAACAAAGACCTTCATTTTAACCACCGCAAATAAACTCTTAAATACTTATGGCAAGTATATTTGAACTGATGTATCCTTTTTCTAGCTACTGAATTGCTAACCACCACAAATAAACTCTTAACAACTTATGAAAAGTATTTTTGAAACTGATGGATCTTCTTTCTAGTTACTGAATTGCTATACCACAGTACTCCATCCTGGGAAGTGAAATACCAACATCATTGGTTGTGTAAAAACACTCAAAAGATTTGCTAATGGTACTATATTAATTTCTAAAATTTCCTCCTAGCGCTGACAAAGACAAGCACGAACCAATAATCACACATACACCCATTAGAAGCAGCGTTAGTGTAGAACTGAAAAATCGGCAAAAATCCTGTGGAGTGAGAGGCGAAGAAGAATACAAAGATGATGTCAGACCGGATGGCCGAGTGGGACGCGGGGGTCAGGTTGGACTGAAGGAGCAATCTGAATACAAGCACTAGTGATAATAATAAGGCAGTCAAGCATCTAGTTATGGCACACCCAATAATAGTTGTACTGAGATGGTCAACTAATTGTACTGAGATAGTGAAATTATTTATTGCAAAAAGAAAGTCTAAATCAGGGCTGAAATTTAGTCTAAATCGTAAGACTGATGGGAGGATAAGGTAACTTCGGCAAATGTATATAGAATTTTAAATTTCCAACACATACCTTCTGTTCTTGTTTGTTGTCGGGCATGTCGCTCCTACTCCTGTGGACTGACGGCACCGACGAAGTCGAGCTGAAGGAGCGGGGATCACGAGCGGCTGCTGGGCCTGTTTTCTAAAAACTGAGAAACGTTGGTTCATTGGTCTCTCTGAGTCCATCATCTTATGACCAATACTTGCTAGACGATAGATCTATCTGGCCAAAGGTCGTACACGTACGGATGACTCAACGCTGACCGAAAACATGTGCACGTGGAGGTGATTCTATAGGGGTGTGTTGCTTCTGATCACTTCTAGATGCACGAGCTGCACCTTTAGTGGCTGTCACAACGCTCCGTCTTTGATGGATCACAAGAGATAACTCGACTATGAATCCTAGCACTACAGAGAACATGCTCATTCCCAGCATGCATGCATATGGTGGCCGTTAGCACGAGTTGATCCGGCCGTGAGTGCAGCTGAGTTAGTTTCAGCTATAGGTATCGTCAAGATTATCCATGCAACGATAGAACAATCGTTCAAAATCAGAGAATCTTAATAAAACTGTCATTTGCCAAACGCCTCCACAGTTTTACCAAAACTGAGAAAAAACTAGCTTTTTAGAAACTAAAGAATTTGCCCACACATTAAAATACTGAGGTTTTCTAATGCTATGGTTTTGCAAAAACTACTTTGCCAAACTAATAAGGTTCGGAAAGTAACAGCGAGGGAGTGTACCTCTGCCTTCCTTTGTGCCCTTGCTTCTCCCTCTGCCTCTATGCCATCGAGTTTCAGCGGCTGCACCATAAGCAGCTATGTCAAGACAACAAATTCTTTCTCCTCAACCTTCCTCCCTGTACGGACACTCTTCTCGAACTCACACACGTATTACATAACAAAAATAAATTAGATGCATCAGTACATTTGTTGACCTGCAGCATTACAAACACAAGTAGGACTGAAGCATTCAAGTTTGCAAAACTTCTCTTGCCCGTCTAATTATTTGCACACAATCGGCACATCGTTGGAATCTTTTAAGTTCAATCATCAAGCGCCTCTATACAATTATCCACCCTTATGCTATAGAAATCTAACATGCAATACCAAAACACTATTTTAGTACAAAGGCCAAAGTGTAGAAGAGACTACTAAATGAACACAAATATCATCGCCTTGATCGAACCCTCCCACGATGCTAGATACAATAGGAAAGTTATTGCTAAAGTTAGTTTTTGAACTGCTGCTCACGATGAAATGGGAGACGAGACCCGGGAATGCCGCTCAGGATGAACTGAACTAAAATTAGTTGTTGAACTGAAATAAAATAGATCTTTGTTTAGGCATTTTAAGCAAACACTTGATGGCATCAAGAAAACAATTGACTGACATTTATAGCAATAAAAGCGATGGTACAGAAAAATTGAACTCATGTTTTCTGTCATTCCGACAAACCTCCAGCATATAATTTTTTGAACTGACAATACCTGCTACCAAGTCTCTCGAGAATTATTCAACAAAACACAGAAAAGTGAACAACAAATTTTTTATTTAGCAAGTGATATGTAACTAGAGTAACAAAGCTGCCAAGCAAATGCACAGTATTGTTGAGTAACACGTGAAGTGGATGTACGCATGCCTTGTAGTGTAGGGTTGTACTGACACACTAAGCATCAGGAATTTCCAACTCGCAAAAGATCGAACTGCACCAGTTTGTGATTCAAAGGGCGGCTGCCTGGCTCGTCTTTGTCGAACTGAACCCCCGCGCCCTATCGAACTATTTGTAGGTTGTTGTGTGGTGGAGGGAGCTACTTGCCTACTTCAGTTCACAGTCTCCTGGATCGTCAAGGGTGCTTAGCGACTAACTGAGGCGGCGACCCGTGCATCTGGGCGGGAGGCAGAAGCAGCGTCGCCCGGTGGAGGCGTGGCCGAAGCGAGGTCGCCGACTGGAGGTGCGATACTAGGAGTACTGCCGGTCAGGGTAGAAGGAAATTATGGAATAAGTATTATCTACCAGCAAAATAGAGCGTCTCCTTTTACTTCTGTCCCACTAACTCTCCTTTTCTTTTATCTTTTTCCTCAAACTTCCACCGGTGAACCCTGGACTTGCCCGCTTTTATAATTTGAACTTTTCGAGAATAATTTGCGTAAAGAAAAGCAGAGCAGTGTCCGCAAGTGATTGCGTGATTGAAAGGTCTAAATAACTGGTTGCAGTTCCACAGCTTGCCTCAGGCACAGAGGCATCCTTGAACTTGGCCGTCCACGGGAAAGTACCTGAACTTATCGTACACTGCATTCCAGAACTTGATGTCGAGGAGTGGGGAGGGGATGCAGGCCGGCGTGTGAGGTTGGCGACGATGGTGGGGCGGAGGTGTCGGACGAGGAGCAGGATGACGCGCTATGGGGGCGGCCGCCGGCGGGTGGAAAGAGCATCGGTGTGATGGGGGTGGGAAGAGAAGTTGGTGGTGGCAGAGGTGAGGGGAACCAGCGGCGCAGTGGTAGCAGAGGGAAGGGGGCAGTGGTGGTGGGGCGGCGTGTCACCGGGATGTGGGAGCGGTGCGTGGCCAGAGGTGGGGGGCGCGGCGCGTCGCTGGGAGGCGGGGGGCACGACGCGTCGCCGGAGGTTGGAGGCGGGGGGCACGACGCGTCTCCAGAGATGGGAGGCGGGGGGGGGGGGAAGTCTCCGGAGGTGGGAGGCGGGGGGCACGGCGCGGCGCCGGAGGTTGGAGGCGGCGGGGCGCAGCGCATCGCCAGAGGTGAGAGGTGATTCCCCTGGGAGTTGAGGTCGGCGGCGCATGTGGGGTGGTCGGGATCGAGGGTTGTTTGCATTTTCTCTTTTCCAGCGAGGAAATCATGGTCGGACTATATATAGGGCGGAGGGGTAACAAAATAATATTCTATTACTAGTAACAGAATATCCCTGTCCTATATATATATATATATATATATATATATATATATATATATATGTGTGTGTGTGTGTGTGTGTGTGTTGTTATAAGAATGATCAGGATGCCCTCATGTCCATATTTTATTTTATCGACACCTCTATCTCTAAACATGTGGACATATTTTTCGATATCGGCTTTCGCTTGAGGACAAGCGAGGTCTAAGCTTGGGGGAGTTGATATATCCATTTTGCACCATTCTTTTATATCGATATTTATTGTATTATGGGCTGTTATTACACATTATGTCACAATACTTATGCCTATTCTCTTTTATTTTACAAGGTTTACATGAAGAGGGGGAATGCCGGCAGCTGGAATTCTGGGCTCGAAAAGGAGCAAATATTAGAGACCTATTCTGCACATCTCCAAAAGTCCTGAAACTTCACGGGAGCACGTTTCAGAATATATAAAAAAATATTGGGAGAAAGAAGTACCAGAGGGGGGCCACCCACCGTCCACGAGGGTGGGGGGCGCGCCCCCTGCCTCATGGGCCCCCTGGCAGCCCTCTGATGCCCATCTTTGGCTATATGGAGTCTTTTGTGGAGAAAAAAAATCATAGGCAAGCTTTCGGGAAGAAACTCCGCCGACACGAGGCGGAACCTTGGCGGAACCAATCTAGGGCTCCGGTGGAGCTGTTCTGCCAGGGAAACTTCCCTCCGGGAGGTGGAAATCATCACCATAGTCATCACTAACAGTCCTCTCATCGGGAGGGGGTCAATCTCCATCAACATCTTCACCAGCACCATCTCATCTCAAACCCTAGTTCATCTTTTTTATCCAATCTTTGTCTCAAAACCTCAGGTTGGTACCTGTGGGTTGCTAGTAGTGTTGATTACTCCTTGTAGTTGATGCTAGTTAGTTTACTTGGTGGAAGATCATATGTTCAGATCCATTATGCATATTAATACCCCTCTGATTATGAACATGAATATGATTTGTGAGTAGTTACGTTTGTTCCTGAGGACATGGGAGAAGTCTTGCTATAAGTAGTCATGTAAATTTGGTATTCGTTCGATATTTTGATGAGATGTATGTTGTCTTTCCTCTAGTGGTGTCATGTGAACGTCGACTACATGACACTTCACTATTGTTTGGGCCTAGGGGAAGGCATTGGGAAGTAATAAGTAGATGATGGGTTGCTAGAGTGACAGAAGCTTAGACCCTAGTTTATAAGTTGCTTCGTAAGGGGCTGATTTGGATCCATATGTTTCATGCTATGGTTAGGTTTACCTTAATACTTTTTGTTTTAGTTGCGGATGCTTGAAATAGGGGTTAATCATAAGTGGGATGCTTGTCCAAGGAAGGGAAGTACCCAAGCACTGGTCCACCCACATATCAGATTTTCAAAGTACAAACGCGAATCATATGAGCGTGATGAAAATTAGCTTGACAATAATTCCCATGTGTCCTCGAGAGCGCTTTCCTTTATATAAGATTTTGTCTAGGCTTGTCCTTTGCTGCAAAAAGGATTGGGCCATATTACTGCACCTTATTTACTTTTATTACTTATTACTCGTTACAAATTACCTTATCAGAAAACTATATGTTACCGATAATTCCAGTGCTTGCGGAGAATACCTTGCTGAAACCTTCTTATCATTTCCTTTTGCTCCTCGTTGGGTTCGACACTCTTACTTATCGAGGAGGCTACGATAGATCCCCTACACTTGTGGGTCATCATGCCGCTGGTTTTTGTCGCCGTCAATGGGATTCAACCGCACCATTGCCGCCGTAGCGAACTCACCGCTGAACTAGGGTATGAGTTTGATCTTTGGTGCTAATTCCTTACTCCAATTCTTAGCACAATGCAATGCGTTGTTCCTTACCACATATGAGATCAATCTATCCAGAGAAAACTTCCTTTAGGTTAGGTTTGATTCGAAAATTTAGGGTTAGGTTTCCATCGAAGTCATCTCGGACCGACCAAGTTGTAGAAATCGGTCTCACCGATTTGGTTTAGGCCATTGCACTTGCACTTTTTGGTCTGACCGAAAGTTACAAATCGGTGCGACCGAGTTCGACTCTTTGTGAAACCCTAGCAATCTCGGAGCCGCTGAACTGTGACTCGGTCTGACTGAGTTCACTAGTTTAGACTACAAAAGTTGCGTGGGTGTCATCGATTTTAACAAATCAGTAGCTCCGAAATGCTTTCTATGGAGGACTAAAATTAAGTTTTTGACTCATCTGTTTTGCAAAAACTCTGCACTTTGTGATGCTCATCCACTCTACCTCATCCATATCTATTCATAGGGTCTGCTGTCAGTTTGCTTGCCAGAATGTCTGACCAGAGCGATAGCCAAAACAAATCAGAAGAGCAAGTGCACATGAGTGAGGGCACTAGGCCCTCAAGAAGCTATGATGAGGGCAGCAGGAGCACTCCTAGCAATCTGCCCAAGGCAGCCACCAGATCAAGGAAGAAGAAAACCTCAGATTCTGAGGATGAGGACTATGTGGCTGTTGAGGAAAAAGTGAGCTCCAAAAAGAAAATACTAAAGAAGGAATATTATATTGCTGCTACAACAAATCCTGGATTGCATAAGAAGGCCCCTGCCAAGAGGGTGCCAACTTTAAAGGCCAGGGCCTCAACTGCTGAAACTTCTAAGCCAACTGAAGAGGCTACTCGAGATAGTAAGAAAAGGAAAGAGAGGGTCAAGAAGACCACTGCCAGAGTCATTGGTAGATCCTCTATAATGAGAGATCCAGCTGAAGAGAAAAGAAGGCCCCAGTGCCTGAGATGGAAGAAGAAGATGCTGAAGCCCAAGTGCTCAGAATGCTTAAACCAAAGATTTCAGATCACAATGACACCCATCTAGTGGCAGAGGATATGAACATCAGGAAGGATGTAGGTCTGAGACTTTGGAGATAGTCTGATCCCTATGCTGTGAGAAGGAGGACTACAGTGGACTATAGGTTCCACACCAAAGAACAACAAGATTTCTATGAGACTATTTTGCTTGACAAGAAGCCTATTGTCTGTGATATGAAATGGGTTGATTGGGAATTCATTGATGAGAATGAAGACTATTTTCCCGGTGTACATGAGAGCTTCAAATCATGTGGTATTGGCAAATTTGTGGGTTAAGAGCTGACCAAATGGAATGATGAACTCATCATGCAATTCTACTCCATTGCTCATTTTTATCCAGATGGTAGGATTGTGTGGATGTCTGAGGGTACAAGGTACCCGTTAACTGTTGATGAGTGGGCCAAGCTGATAAATGCCCCTGATGAGCATGAGGATGATTTGGATGTGTTTGCCAAGAAGAAGAAAGACCACAACTCTATGGCCAACATGTACAAAGAGATCCCAGACAAAGCTTTGGAAACACATAAGCTTGGATCTGTATACTACTTGTTGTCTTGTTTAGCAACAATCAACACAATCTTGAGGCATACATTGTTGCCCAAATATGGAGATCACAAGATGATAAGAGGACATTCAATCAACTTGCTACAGATATTTGATGTGCCTCAAAAATTCAAGGTCATGAGTTTGATTGTTGAGACAATCAAGAGGACAGCTGCTGATCAAAAGAGATCTTGTGGGTATGCTCCACACATTCAGGTGCTCATCAACTCCAAGATGGGCACATGCACTTATTTGTTGGACAAGGAGCACTTACCCTTGAGACCAGAATTTGAGGATAACACAGTTGTGATGAATGAGGATGATCCCACATCAGTGCAAGCATAAGAGAAGAGAGCAAAGGCAAAGGCTGAGAAGGCTGCAAAAATGCCAAGTGTTGAGGAGGCATCTCAAGTCTTACTAAAGTCCAAACAAGATCAGCTTGCATATCTAATTCAAGCAACTTTGAGGATTGAGAAGGGCTTGGCCACCCTGAACAAGAATCCGGAGAGCTTGGAGAGGATCATAGAAACCAAATTTTATGATCTTGATCTTAAGGTAACTGAGATGCAGTCAGCTGTTGAGTAGATCCAGGAGGAAGCAGAGGAGACGAAAGGGCAGGCTACTACAGATGCTTTTCGAAGAGTGCCTAGAGATCAGATATGTGCTGCAGTGCCAGTGCCTGACACTAGAGCAACTACTTTATCACCAGCAGCAACAACTTTAGTGCCACCTCCAGTTGCCACTCCACCAGCACCAACAACATCTACTGATGCCTTCGTCCTTGGAGTCCTCTCTACACCACCTCCCGAAGATCAAGCCTAGAGAGACACATAGCACTATGCATTTTCAAGCTTTTTGGTAACTTGTTGCCAAAGGGGGAGAAATGTATAGATCATAGGCTTCGAGAGAGAGAGAGAGAGTGTGTGTGTTGTGTTTTGCTTCTTTGTCTCTCTTGCTATTTGGTTGATATTTTTGTGTGTGCTCATTTGATACTATTTATGTCTATGTGTGAGATACTTGTATGATCATGTGTTTCATCATATTCAACTTTAATGCTCGCTTGGATGATATTATCTTTGCTATCTCATATATGATCATTCACTTTGCTTGGTGATGAGTGCATGTTTTAATTCCTATCATTTTGAGCGCTCCACCAATATGTATGTGACATGGAAGAGTAACCCATGATCCTAATCGATTGTGCATTTGCATTCAAACGCAAATTGCAAATAGTGCACAAATTTAGGGGGAGCTCTTGCTTATCACACACTTCTCAAAGCAACGATGTATTTCAATTTTATTATCATTTGTCGAAGCTTTGATCTATATGTTGTCATCAATTACCAAAAAGGGGGAGATTGAAAGTGCAACTATCCCTGGGTGGGTTTGGTAATCACTAACAACATATAGCTCATTGAACTAATGATATTGCAAGATGATCATTTCATAAAGTTCAATGATTGGCATGGCATCGATTAGTAATGTGGACCCCTCAAAATGCTAAGGACACATATTGGCTCAAGCTCAAGACTCTACATTTTCATTTTAGTGATCCAAGATCACATTGAGTCCATAGGAAAAGCCAATACTATTAAAAGGGGCCGAGGTGTTGCTTAATGGCTTGCTTGCTCAAAATGCTTAGTGATATGCTCCAAAAGCCCTCAACCACTTTCTCATATCCACATATGTCCCAAACCAAAAGTCAAACTCGGCCCTACCGATTTGATCTATCCGGCGCCACCGAGTTCACTTGACACAGCTACTGCCACAAACCCTAGTCACTTTGGTCTCACCGATAGGGATCTTGGTCTCACTGAGATGGGATTGCAAACTCTCTGTTTCCCTTCATAACATTTCGGTCCAACCGAGATGAGCGATCGGTCCCATCGAGTTCGCAATGCAAACTCTCTGTTTCCCTTTCGCAACATTTCGGTCTCATCGAAATGAGCGATTCGGTCCCACCGAGTTTGCCTGACCAACTCTCTGGTTAGTTTATTACCAAAATCGGTCCCACCAAGTTTGTTTAATCGGTCTCACCGAGATTAGTTATGCTCTAACCCTAATGAAATCGGTCCCACCGAGTTGACATGTCGGTCCCACCGAAAAGCCTAACGTTCACATTTTGAACTAAATCGGTTTGACCAAGTTTCATGATTCGGTCCCACCGAGTTTGGTGATTCGTGTGTAACGGTTAGATTTTGTGTGGAGGCTATATATACCTCTCCACCCTTCCTTCATTTGTGGAGAGAGCCATCAGAACGTGCCTACACTTCTAGCATTCATTTTCTAAGAGAGAACCACCTACTCATGTGTTGAGACCAAGATATTCCATTCCAACGATATGAATCTTGATCTCTAGCCTTCCCCAAGTTGCTTTCCACTCAAATCATCTTTCCACCAAATCCAAATCTGTGTGAGAGAGTTGAGTGTTGGGGAGACTATCATTTGAAGCACAAGAGCGAGGAGTTCGTCATCAACACACCATCTATTACCTTTTGGAGAGTGGTGTCTCCTAGAATGGTTAGGTGTCACTTGGGAGCCTCCGACAAGATTGTGGAGTTGAACCAAGGAGTTTGTATGGGCAAGGAGATCGCCTACTTCATGAAGATCCACCCTAGTGAGGCAAGTCCTTCGTGAGCGATGGCCATGGTGGGATAGACAAGGTTGCTTATTCATGGACCCTTCATGGGTGGAGCCCTCCGTGGACTCGTGCAACCGTTACCCTTCGTGGGTTGAAGTCTCCATCAACGTGGATGTACGATAGCACCACCTATCGGAACCATGCCAAAAATCTCCGTGTCTACATTGCATTTGCTTCCTTCAAAGTCCTCCCTTTACCTTCATATGCAATGTTTTACATTCCACTGCTATACTCTTAGACTTGCATGTGTAGGTTGATTGCTTGACTTGTTCTAAGTTGCTAAAATCTGCCAAGACTTAAAATTGGGAAAAGGCTAGATTTTTATTTGGTCAAATAATCTAATCACCCCCCTCTAGGCATAGTTTCGATCCAACAACCACTCAGAGAGACTGACCAATGCAAAAGATTTGAACTTTAGACGTTTCGGTGAGACCCGATGAAACAACTCGAAGGGGCCGATGGGTGGTGACCTAAGCACTCTCCACATTTCAGTGAGACCGATCGAGTTCACCCGGAATTCCGAAATGAAATCAATAAGCAACAGAAGGTTGGCAAGTCCACTTCATGACACCGGTCGATTCACTCGGGAATTTCGAGATGAAGTCGATGGGTAACAGAAGGTTGGTGTGGTCACTTAGGTGAGACCAAAGGGTCATCTCGGTAAGACCGAATCATTAGGGTTTAGGCAGTGCCTCTGTCAAGTGTATCTCAATGAGTCCGGGTAGGAGTGGTCGGTGGGACCGAGATAGGCTTTTGGATTCTTGACATATAGGAATGTGAGGGTGTGGTTGGTTTTTTTTGGAGCGATATCTCTAAGAACTTGATCAAATGACTCATGATCAAAAGATCATTACCTTTTCATAGTATTGGATTTCCTATGGACTCAATGTGATCTTAGATCACTTAACAAAAAATGTAGAGTCTTGAACCTTTTGCTAATCCATGTCCTTTGCATTTTGAGGGTTCCACATTCACATCAATGTGATCTTGGATCACTTAACCAAAATTGTACAGTCTTTAACCTTTTGCCAATCCATGTCCTTTGCATTTTGAGGGTCCTGCATTCAAATCTCATAGCCATATCTAGATTGAACTTCCCTGAAATATTCTTTGAATAAGCATGAGTTCAATAGTGTATATGTTGTTATGAATTACCAAAACCAACCGGGGATAAGTTGCACTTTCAGTCTCTCCCTTTTTGGTAATTGATGACAACATGTAGATCAAAGCTTTGACATAAGATATAATTATTGAATGACATTGCTTCTTTGATAAGTATATGATAAGCAAGAGATCCCCCTAAATTTGTGAATTATTTAAAACTTGTGTTTGAATGCAAATGCATAATCGATTAGGATCATGTGGTAACTCTTCCATGCCACATACATCTTGGTGGAGTGCACGAAATAATATGAATGAAGTACAAGCACTCATCACCAAGCAAACATGTGAATGACCATAGCAACAAGCATAACTGATAGATAAGTAGCATCCAAAGCAAATCAAGTACGGCCACACACAAGCATAGTCTTACAAACCAACACAACCAAAGTAACTCAAAGGCAAATCCAAATAAAGCAAGCAAAAGCAAAAGACTCTCCCTCT
Source organism: Triticum aestivum (assembly GCF_018294505.1). Taxonomy (NCBI): domain Eukaryota; kingdom Viridiplantae; phylum Streptophyta; class Magnoliopsida; order Poales; family Poaceae; genus Triticum; species Triticum aestivum. The sequence continues at coordinate 667,007,409 of NC_057800.1, forward strand.
CCCTGTAAGGACCCCGTTCCCAAGGCACATGGATCTAGCCGAAACAAACCATATAAGTACCCCGAGACTCACGCACGGTTCACACGGCTGCCGCCTTACCTTGTCCAGACATTTTGCACCTTTTATCTCTCGCTTATATGAATAAGTTGCTAGAACCATATGACAAGGAACCCGGGTCGACATGATTAGTTGTGAACCAAGGTGGCACAGTCGTACATGGACAAACATAGGTAACCCAACAATGCACGTGTTGGTCAGCAGCGAGTGTAACCAAGTCATACCAAAGCCACAAGGACTATAGTAAACACTGGGTGACATTTCCCCGTAGGGACAGACACAGGAGCAAAGAGGGATACATGTCGTTCAATCCATGTGTTCTGGAGCAGTAGCGAACTAACAGGGCTCAGTGGAAACACTAGGAGGCATTTCCTTGTAAGAAAGGATACCAAAGGCAAACAACTAGGTGTCGAATCTCACACATAGCAATAGATATTACACACATGCATAACATGCAAGTATGTGTTCTACAACATGGCATCACACCATAGTTGTACAACTCAAGTATAGATAATGCTCGGGAGAGCCATATATAGCATGTTTATTACAAACATGGGTCTCATGACCGAATATACAAAGTCATACAGGCAAACGGAAGCATAAACTTGCTTGAGTATAGACAACTGGAAAGAAAGAAGGATGGAAGCCTGACTATCTACAGACCTTCCCAAGGGTACAAGATTGTAGTTTGGATACAAGTTACTCGGTCAACGTCGAACTCCACGTGGAACTATAAGTGAGATCGGAGTCTCCTCTGCAAAACATAAATTAAGCAACCGTGAGTGCAAATGCACTCAACAAGACTTACATCAGAACTATCTACTTATGTGTCACTGTCAATGAAGCGGATTGTGGAGTTTAACTACAGCAAGCCAACTTTGACGTAGTGTCTATCCTGTACTACGACTACTAGTAATTTCTTTAAGGTAAGAGAGCGCATACGAGTCCTTTAGTCACCACAACAATACACCACTATGAATCATCTCCTGTCTCCCTATGAGAAGGCCATCCATAGCACTCACACTTATCTTGGGCATTGTAGAGTATCCATTTAAATTTGTCTATAAACCATATAAGTCTCCAAGTAGTCCATGTCCGTGGACGCGACTATTTGAATAGATTTATAACCTTGTAGGGGTGTACTTCTTCACACATTCTCTCACCACTTACCACCATATATACGTCATGCACTACAAAAAAAGACACATCCGTGGCATTTTGGCCCGAACGAAAACTTTTTCTTTCATGCTTATGACACTTCTATGATGATAATTGGGACAAAACCACATATCATCATAGATGTGGCGGGCTCCTACTTCTATGAAAAAATTATGAAAAAATGGGCTTTTCGTCCTGGGTGGGCGGAGGACGCACTTGCATGACATTCTTTGGGCCGTCCATGATGGAAAAATCATGGTAAGCAAGGGCGAGGAAAATTTTGGGGAGCTCCCGGTTACGATGGGTGGTCGGGGCCGAGCGATCGATGCACGGAGGTTTGCGCGTTTCTCTCATACATGTACGCGTGTGTGTGCGAGGCGTTGGGCTCTAACTGAACTCGCGCGAGGCATTCACTTACTGAACCCGAGCGATTGCACTAGCTAGCTACGTTTCTGAACCCGAGCGATTCCTTCGCTACTACTGCTAACTGAAGCCGATCGAACCTGCCTCTTGATGAATAGTGACCATTGTTGGGGGTTGGATGAACAGTTTCCTGGTGGGGGTTGGATGAACAGGACCCCATGGTAGTAGTAGGTCGTTGCCACCGTATGAACAAGAACCCGATCGAGGAGGCCACCACACACCCGAGCCGGTTGGGAATGGATGAACAGGACCCTGTGGAGGGCTGGTTGAACAGTAGCTGATGGAGGCTGGATGAACAGTAGCCCGTGGATGAACAGTAGCTGGTGGAGGCAGGAGGAAGATCCAGTGGATAAACAGTACCAGGTGGAGGCTCGAGGAAGTCGACGATGGATGAAAAGTAGCCCGTGGAGGCTGGAGCGAGGCAATAGACGGTGGATGAACATTATCCCGTGTAGTCCCGTTTTGCAGTACGCGAAACCCCTCCTAATGAACAGGAACCCGTTTTGATCGTAGGCACTCCAATACAAGTTCGTTTCCTCCGTTTTGCGCTAGCCACACCCTTCTGATCAACAGGAGCCCGTTTCGACCTTAGGCACTCGAATAGAAGGTTGTTTCCTCTGTTTTGAGGTACGTCACACCCCTCCCGATGAGTAGGACCCCGTTTTGGTTGTTCCATAGAAGTCAGTTGGCTCCCAATCTATGAACATGACGCGTTTCTACCCAGTCGGTTGCCTCCCAATCGATGAACAGGACGCGTTCCGACCGAGTCGGTTGCCTCCCGATGAACACGATGTTGTTTGTCTGTTCCGACCTAGCCGGTTGGCTGCCAATGAATAGGGCACAGTTGTTGTACACGTTTGAGACCCCGCCTGTATGTACGTAAGTGGCCGTATTTTTTGTCGTGTGGATGTAGGTACGCGTACACGATTTAGCAAGGACTGTCTGAACTGCTACGTCAGGGGCTCTACTATGACACGTGTTGCTACTTACCCGTTCATGGTTCATCCTTGCAGAGGGACCGATCAACTAGTATATACGTACACGTTCGCGACCAAACAGACAACCCTATGTACGGTTCGACCAGGTAGGTCCCAGCTGTCAGGGAGAATAAGGAGGCACTCCCTTGCATGCGAAGATATATGTGATGGGTCCCAACTGTGAGGGGGAGGAATCATTTTTTTGGTGTGTAATAAGGAGACACTTCATTGCGTGCGAAGATGTAGCTGGTGGATCCAGCTGTCAGCCTCACCGTGTACAGTCGTCTTCCGATGGATGTCGTTCATTGACAACATTGACCACGCCGTGCCGATAGCACTAAGGCGGTGGACGACGACAAGGCCTGCTAAGGGATCGATGCGGAGCCGAGGAAGACCAGGAAGTGGATGCCCACACGGAGGTGAGTACAAGGGTTCACTAGTTCCGCTGCGGTGTGGGGCTGCCATCGCGGGAGAATAAAACGGGGTGTGGGTGAGTAGAGGAAAGGTCTGGCCAGCGGTGGGGTTAAGGTGGGGTGGTGAGGCCTGAGCGGCAGCACTACCGCCCACGGGATGTAGGAGTAGGCGGTCCCATCGGCACTGGTTTGGGCGGCTGGAGCAAGAAGATCAGAGGTTGAAGAAGCAACTCGGCTGTTGGATTAACATCCAACGGTCCAGCTACTAGAATCATTTGTTGACTTACTTGACAAAGCCCTGCGAACGCGTCAGCTTAGTAGGCCCACAAGTCAGCCACCAAATCTTCCGGGTCCCAGCTGTCATCGGGAGGAATAGTTTTTTCGCATAATAAGAAGGCACTTCCTTCCGTGCGAAGATTTTTCTAGTGGGTCCTAGATGTCAGCAGGAGCAATCATTTTTTCATTTCATAAGGAGGCACTTGCTTGTGTGGGTCCCTATTGTCAGCCTCTCCTCCCTCTTCCGATGACAGTCGTTTGTTGATCATGTTGACCACGCCGTGTCAAGAGTACCAATGTGGTGGACGATGGCCGGGCCCAGGAAGGGAGTGACCCAGAGCCGGCAAAGCCACAACAGTGGATGCCCATGCTGATGGGAGTACGAGGGCTGACTGGTCGATTGTGGGGTGAGGCTGCCATCGCTGGAAAACAACAGGAGGTGCGAGTGGCTAGAGGGATGGCCTGGCCAGCAGTGGGAGTAGGGTGGGCCGGTGAGGCCTGCGCGGCAGCACAACTGGCCATGGAAGGAGGGAGCAGGCAGTCTCGCTGGCGCTGGTTCGGGCAGTTGGAGCAGGAAGATCAGATATTGAAGAAGCACAACGGCGGTTGGATGGACATCCAACAATCACTACTCTGTGTTCACTAAGTTGACAAAGCCTTGCGTACATGTAAAAATAAATAGGACATCATAATCGTCAACCTAGTAGGCCCACAATTCGGTCTCCAAATCCGTGGAAAACAATATACAACCCATTTGCCTTTATTTTTAATAATTTATAGCCCACTTGCTAATTATTAAGGATATTCTAAAGTCCATGTTCTTTTTGTTGGCCACTGCTAAAAAATTGAACAAAGTTTTGCATGTTTTAGTGGGGTTCCAACTCTTTTGATCATGAAATTTCGAGTCACATTAAAAATAATTATAAAATAATTTTATTTCATATTAAAATAGAATGACCCCCCCCCCCCCCAAAAAAAACAATGAAACTTAAAATCTTGAAATCCCAAAAAAACAAAATTTGAATCTAGTTGTCGATTTTCTACGTTTTTAAAATTTACGGCCATTTCTTACTACTTATAGCCCATTTTTGGGGAAGTCAAATACATCGCTCCTCATCTTTAAAGATTTGCAGCCCAGTAGGGCTAAGAAAAGCATGTAGGCCTGGGTTGGGTATTGTACAAAATAAAATAGAACCGGGCTAGCTATTTTCAGAAAGAAAAAAGATATCAACCGGGCTTGTCATGTGCTTCAATAAAAGTCTGGGCTAGATGGGCCATAGCCTCCACACAACGCAGTTGATACCCTGCCCCGTCTCTACAACTGGGCGAGTTGTTGGCCCTGTTGTTACAATATTTCTCTCTTTAATTAAGGAAATGGCAAGCCATTTGGCTTGTTTCAAAGAAAATATGACAGTAACCCCTCAAAAAAGATGACAGTCACAGCCAAGTTGAAAAGGGCAACAACATATAATTCAAGCTTACAGACGGTACAAAAGCCCAAGGATTAATTGTTCATCAGGTTTAGACAAAACCCAGACTGAATATGGCAATAACATCTAACCCAACCATAGTTTTTGGCAGTCACAAACAAATGGATTGGTTTGATCCATAAAATCAACATCCTATGCCAAAAATTTACTGCAACATGACCACAAGTTGTTGTAAATAGAAGCCGAGCACGTTCAGAAGCCCATTTGTCCACCTGAAACTTCTTTTCTTTGCTGTTCAACATATCCATCCGTGAGAAATTTCTTGTTGAAAAACATAAGCCTCATGGACATTAGTAACCTCGCATTCAATAGGAAGAATGTGACAAAGTTTCTGTTTGCCTGGTTGGATGCATATCCTTCCATCGTAATTGTCCTCAAACGAATGTCATGAGAACTGAGAAAATCCCGATGCTTATTATGCCACCGATTGGTTATATGTTTTTCTCCATGTGTTAGTGCCTAAGTAGATATGAAGATTGAAAACAGTTAAGGTCTAAAAAAAGAGTATGTCAAAAGAGCGACAGCTGAACGGTTAATTCTTGTACAATATATATGGGCTTTCAATGTGCATGAAATCATCACCTTTATACACAAATTCTCCAGACATGGAAAGCATCGCAGCAAGCCAATAATTGTGTTCAGATCATAACTAAACACTCCGATATATAAGTTCTGGACAGAATCCAGCACCATTGATAGGCTATCCATGGATGAACTCTTCATTGAGCATATACCATAATAGTATTACCCAAAGTGTACTATAAGATGATATAAAACTTATGCGCATAAATGAAAAAGCAACTTATTATTACAAATGTGTAGATGATAATATACGATGCCTGAATAAATGTGGAGCCGAATACCAACTTGTGATAATTAAACGGATCATGAATTACACCCAAGGTCTCTAGTTTGGGCGCAGAGACGACAATTATTTGCGAAGGTATATAACAATAATCAAGGAGCAACCTTTGAAGTGAAGAGGCATCTTCGATGAAGAGTTGCTGTCCTTCAAAACAAATTCCAATTCTTTTAAGGTGAGGCAACTTTACTTGGAGACAACTGATACGGATTTCTATTCTCAAAACAATCAGCAAGCACTCCAGGGCAGGGCAACTGGAGTGGATGATGTTGTGCAGTGAGGCCTCCGACAGATAAACCACCACAAGCGTTTTTTTAGCAGTGGGAGTTGAAGCATTTGTACTAGATCATCTGGTAGATGGCATGGGGCGAAGGTGGTGGTGTGGAGATAGGAGGAAAACCACGAGATGGACAATGGTGGTGTGGGCACTGATGACCCACAAGTATAGGGGATCTATCATAGTCCTTTCGATAAGTAATAATGTCGAACCCAACGAGAAGCAGAAGGAAATGATAAACGGTTTTCAGCAAGCTATTCTCTGCAAGTACTGAAATAAGTGGTAACAGATAGTTTTGTGATGAGATAATTTGTAACGAGCAACAAGTAACAAAAGTAAATAAAGTGCATCAAGGTGGCCCAATCCTTTTTGTAGCAAAGGACAAGCCTGGACAAACTCTTATATAAGGAAAAGCGCTCCCGAGGACACATGGGAATATCGTCAAGCTAGTTTTCATCACGTTCATATGATTCGCGTTCGGTAATTTGATAATTTGACATGTGGGTGGACCGGTGCTTGGGTGTTGTTCTTACTTGAACATGCATCCCACTTATGATTAACCTCTATTGCAAGCATCCGCAACTACAACAAAAGTATTAAGGTAAACCTAACCATAGCATGAAACATATGGATCCAAATCAGCCCCTTACGAAGCAACGCATAAACTAGGATTTAAGCTTCTGTCACTCTAGCAACCCATCATCTACTTATTACTTCCCAATGCCTTCCTCTAGGCCCAAATAATGGTGAAGTGTTATGTAGTCGATGTTCATATAACACCACTAGAGGCTAGACAACATACATCTCATCAAAATATCGAATGAATACCAAATTCACATGACTACTAATAGCAAGACTTCTCCCTTGTCCTCAGGAACAAACGTAACTAATCACAAAGCATATTCATGTTCATAATCAGAGGGGTAATAATATGCATAAAAGATCTGAACATATGATCTTCCACCAATTAAACAAACTAGCATCAACTACAAGGAGTAATTAACACTACTAGCAACCTACTAGCACCAATCCAGGACTTGGAGACAAGAATTGGATACAAGAGATGAACTAGGGTTTTGAGATGAGATGGTGCTGATGAATATGTTGATGGAGATTGCCCTCTCCCGATGAGAGGAGCGTTGGTGATGACGATGGCGATGTTTTCCCCCTCCGGGAGGGAAGTTTCCCCGGCAGAACAGCTTTGTTGGAGCTCTAGATTGGATCCGCCAAGGTTCCGCCTCATGGCGGCAGAGTTTCATCCCGAAAGGTTGCTTCCTATTTTTTCTCGACGAAAGACTTCATATAGGAGAAGATGGTCATCGAAGAGCCACGATGGGGCCCACGAGGTAGGGAGCGCACCCTAGGGGGGGCGTCCCCACCCTCGTGAGAAGGGTGTGGGCCCCTGGTCTTCATCTTTGGCGAGAATTTTTCATTATTTATAATAAGGTATTCCGTGGAGTTTCAGGATTTTTGCAGTTGTGCAGAATAGGTCTCTAATATTTGCTCCTTTTCCAGCCCAGAATTCCAGTTGCCGGCATTCTCCCTCCTTATGTAAACCTTGTAAAATAAGAGAGAATAGCCATAAGTATTATGACATAATGTGAAATAACAGCCCATAATGCAATAAATATCGATATAAAAGCATGATGCAAAATGGACGTATCAACTCCCCCAAGCTTAGACCTCGCTTGTCCTCAAGCGAAAGCCGATAACAATAAATATGTCCCCATGTTTAGAGGTAGAGGCGTCGATAAAAATAAAATACGGACATGAGGGCATCATGATTATTCTCATAACAGCAACAAACATAGATATTGTCATATGATTGCTTATGTTCAAGTGATGATCTATTCACAATGCAAAAGTATGAATCAGAAACCTTATTGAGAACCAACAAACTATAACCTCAGTCATTGAAGCAATTGCAATTTATCATAACATCAGAAAGAGTCTATGTCAGAGCTAAAAAGCAGGTCCACATACTGAACTATCATCTAGTCCCTCATAATTGCCAACACTCGCGCAATACTTTTGGTTACGGATTTTTAATCGGACATAGAGAAATATAGGGGCTTATAGTTTCGCCCCACAACCTTTTACCTCGAGGGTAATGTCAACAATAATAACTCGTCCCCCCTACATCCAATTATATATATATATCAGGTTATGTCCAACATGCTGGGCTTGCCAAAGGATAAAATGAAAAAGGGAGAGGTGAAGATCACCATGACTCTTGCATAAGGTAGAAGATAATAATAAAAGATAGGCCCTTCGCAGAGGGAAGGAGAGGTTGCCATGCGCTTTTATGGTTGGATGCACAAATTCTTAATGCAAAAGAATGTCACTTTATATTTCCCCTTGTGATGTGAACCTTTATTATGCAGTCCATCGCTTTTATTACTTCCACATCACAAGATCGTATAAAGCTTATTTTTCCCACACTAATCATACATATTTAGTGCAATTTTTATTGCTTGCACCGATGACAACTTACTTGAAGGATCTTACTCAATACATAGGTAGATACTAGCACACTTGACCGTGCGTTGCAATGGGAGAGATATTTATTAGGAGAAGCAACGGGAGAGAAATGATGAGTGCTCCGAAAACAGTCTCCGCAGTGGTGGCCGGCGGAGATAGGAGCTGCGATTTCTCGTGGGTCATGTTTGGCGTACGAGATCTCCATAGTGGTGGGGTTTGTTGGCGTCTCCTCCACGGTGTAACTGGATGCATTACTAATTGCAGCACATAAATCCAAGACCCGATGATGTGCTGCTAGCTAATCAAAGAAACACGTCCTAATAACCAATGGCCAGCGTGAAGCGTCAGTTTTGAAACATTTTTTGAATTTTTTGAACTTATCATAAAAATAAGAATGAATTTGCGTATATTCTCCGAAACATGAACAATTTTTCAAATTCCAAATAGCTTTTTGAAAATTCTGAATATTTCGGAAAAATGTGAACAACATTTTAAATTGGAATATTTTTTGAAATTCACAAACATTTTCTGAAAACATGAACCTTTTATAACAACTTAAAGATTTTCGGAATTAGCCAACAATTTTTTAAATGGTAAAATGTTTGAACATTCAGAACAAATTTGAATTTTTTATTTAATAAAATTATTTTAGTTTCATAAAAATTTCATTAAAACAACAACATTTTCAAATTTGAAACATTTTTTCAAATGCAAAATTGGAAATAATGAATAATTGTGGAAAATAAAAACATTTTCTGAAAATTGGGAACATTTGTTTATATGAAAAAAGTTAGAAAAAAATAATGTCCTTAACATTTTTGAAAATAGAAATATTTTTAGAATTTGGAACATTTACCGAAAACTAAAAAAAACAAATTTTGAGATTTTTTGAAAATTCAAATTTACTAAAAAAGGAAAAATGAAATTAAACTTGGAATGGGAAAAAAGTAAAAAGAAATAGGAAAGAAAAGGAGAAATGAGATGAAAAAACACAGGATGAAACAAAACTGGGCCGGCCCAGTACTGGGTGTCCTGTGCGAAGCTTTGGGTATTTGACGCTCCATGCAGTAAATAGGGTTCTGCGAGCTGTATGGGCTGGAAAATAACGGTCTGGCTTGGCTGGGCCTCAGCGCACGGCCCAGGTACGAAATCCTGGACAATCTGTTTTTCTTTTGCACAAAAATTAGTACCACCTCGGATAAAATATATCTTTTCATCGATGAATGGATGAAAAAAATCGGAGAAACCCACCTTGCTTTATTAGTAGAGAAGTTGGTGGACTCTCATGGCAAAACTGGTTTAAGGGTATTTGGAAGCACAAGTAGTATCTCTACTTGGTGCTGAGAATTTGGCTAGCATGAGGGGGAAAGGCAAGCTCAACATGTTGGATGATCCATGACAACATACTTTATCTCAGATATAAGAAAACATAACCCATTACATTATCTTCCTTGTCCAACATCAACTCTTTAGCATGTCATATTTTGATGAGTGCTCACAATCATAAAAAATGTCAATAATAGTATATTTATATGTGAAACCTCTCTTTCCTTATTACTTCCTATTAATTGCAATGATGACCAAATCTATGTCTGCCAACTCCCAACAACTTTTAATCATCACACTCTTTCTATGTGAAGTCATTACTATCAATAAGATCAATATGAGCTTTTGTTTCTTCTTATTCTTTTTCTCTTTTCTTTTATTCACCCAAGATCATAGCCAGAAAATCAAGCCCTTGACTCAACACTAATCTTTATTATATAGCTCACGAACTCGATTACATAGAAGGATAATAAAGCAAAACTCAAAACTAGATCATACTAAGAACTTTTATTCTACTATATCAAAATATTACCAAAAGGATCGAACTAAGAAAAACGGTAAAGATAAAAGTTGTGATTGTGATACGATACCGTGGCACCTCCCCCAAGCTTTGCAGTTGCCAAGGGGAGTGCCCATACCCATGTGATTATGTCTCCTTTGTTGGTGAAGAAGGTGGGGTTGTTGATGACGGATAGTCGCACATCGAGCGTAGGAGGTCTTCTAACTTGCGGATAATGCCCTTGAGTGTGATGATATGCTCCTTCAACAAAATATTTTCACGTGTGAGATACTTATTTTGTATACGAGCCAACTCAATCATCTTGAAAGCTTCGATTTCTGTAGGGGTAAGAAGATTATGATCCAGTTGAAGGGTGTCTTCTATTGCTGGAACTTGGTCCTCCATGGCCTTCTTGATCCCTTCATCATTGTTGATGTCCATAGGTTCTTCTCTCTTCAGCTCTATCTTCATTAGCCAAGCATCGTTGCCCTCATGGTTGGAGGAGGAGGGAGACGACATAGTGCCTGGCCTTGACAACCCTGACAGAAAACAGCTCAAAACAAAGACATGAGATTTTTGCGTGATACGGGAGTCAAAACCTTCGGCGGAATATATAGTGAATTTTTACTGACCAAAATACGTATCGTGCAAGAAAACAGAGTCCGGAAGGCACATGAGGTGCTCACGAGGTAGGGGGCACGCCCAGGGGGTAGGGCGCACCCTCCACCCTCGTGAGGCCCTCGTGTCCTTCCCGGACTGCTACTTAATTTTCTATTTTTCTAAATATTCCAAAACGGAGAAATATTGCCTTAAAAATTGTTTTGGAGTCGGTTTACTTACCGTACCACATACCTATTCCTTTTCAGAGTCTGAAACATTCTGGAAAGTGTCTTTTATGTACTCCTCCGGGGTTATGGTTTCAATAACATTGGTTTCTGGGATTACCTGAGATATAATGTTTGATTCTTTGACCATTTACCACCTTCGGATTTGTGCCTTCGAATTTGGTTTTTTTTATGGCACCGGAACGGTAAACCTCCTCGATAACGTAGGGACCTTCCCATTTATAGAGAAGTTTCCCTGCAAAAAATCTTAAACGAGAGTTGTATAGCAATACACAATCATCTACATTAAACTCACGCTTTTGTATCCTTTTTTCATGCCATCTTTTAACCTTTTCTTTAAACAACTTGGCATTTTCATAAGCTTGAGTTCTCCATTCATCTAGTGAGCTAATATCAAATAACCTCTTCTCACCGGCAAGTTTAAAATCATAATTTAGTTCTTTAATAGCCCAATAAGCCTTGTGTTCTAGTTAGAGAGGTAAGTGACATGCTTTTCCATAGACCATTTTATACAGAGACATACCCATAGGATTTTTATATGTAGTTCTATAGGCCCATAATGCATCATTAAGTTTCTTGGACCAATTCTTTCTAGACCTATTGATAGTCTTTTGCAAAATTAATTTGAGTTCTCTATTACTCAATTCTACTTGACCACTAGATTGTGGATGATATGGAGATGCAATTCTATGATTGACGTCATATTTAGCAAGCATTTTACGGAAAGCACCATGAATAAAATGTGAACCACCATCAGTCATTAAATATCTAGGGACTCCAAATCTCGGAAAAATAACTTATTTAAGCATTTTAATATAAGTGTTATGATCAGCACTACTAGTTGGAATAGCTTCTACCCAGTTAGTAATGTAATCATCAGCAACTAAAATATGTGTATATCCATTAGAGGCAAGAAAAGGTCCCATATAATCAAAGCCCCAAACATCAAACGGTTCAATAACAAGTGAATAATTCATAGGCATTTCTTGATATCTACTAATATTTCCAATTCATTGACATTCATCACAAGATAGGACAAACTTACGGGCATCCTTGAAGAGAGTAGGCCAATAAAAACTAGATTGCAATACCTTATGTGTAGTTCTATCACCAGCATGGTGTCCTCCATAAGTTTTGGAGTGGCACTTGCGTAGGATCTGTTCTTGTTCATGCTCAGGTACACAACGTCTAATAACACCATCTACTCCTTTATAAAGATGTGGGTCATCCCAAAAGTAATGTCTAAAATCATAGAAGAACCTTTTGTTTTGTTGGTATGTGAAGCTAGGTGGTATAAATTTAGCAACTATGTAATTAGCATAATCAGCATACCAAGGAGTACTACGAGAAGTACTTATGACATTTAATTGTTCATCAGGAAAGCTATCATCAATAGGTAGTGGGTCATCAAGAACATTCTCTAACCTAGATAAGTTGTCTGCAACGGGGTTCTCAGCTCCTTTTCTATCAACAATATGCAAATCAAATTCTTGTAGCAAGGGAACCCATCTAATAAGTCTAGGTTTAGCATCTTTCTTCTCCATAAGATATTTAATAGCAGCATGATCAGTGTGGATAGTTACTTTAGAATCAACAATAGAAGGTCTGAACTTATCACTAGCAAATACAACTGCTAAAAGTTCTTTTTCACTAGTAGCATAATTTCTTTGAGCATTGTCTACGGTCTTACTAGCATAATGGATAACATTTAATTTTTTATCAACTCTTTGCCCTAGAACAACACCTACAACATAATCGCTAGCATCACACATAATTTCAAAGGGTAAATTCCAATCAGGTGGCTGAACAATAGGTGCAGAGACTAATGCTTTCTTAAGTATTACAAATGCTTCTACACAATCATCATCAAAGACAAATGGTATATCTTTTTGTAATAAATTAGTAAGAGGCCGAGAAATTTTTGAGAAGTCCTTAATGAACCTCCTATAAAATCCGACGTGACCAAGGAAACTTCTTATACCTTTGATGTCCTTGGGACATGGCATCTTTTCAATAGCATCAACCTTGGCTTTATCAACTTCAATACCTCTTTCAGAAACTTTATGCCCCAAGACAATACCCTCATTAACCATAAAGTGGCACTTTTCCCAATTCAAGACAAGATTAGTTTCTTCACATCTCTGCAAAACTCGATCAAGATTGCTCAAGCAAACATCAAAATAAGATCCATAGACGGAAAAGTCGTCCATGAAAACCTCACAAATCTTTTCACAAAAGTCAGAGAATATAGCCATCATGCATCTTTGAAAGGTAGCAGGTGCATTACATAAACTAAAAGGCATACGTCTATAAGCAAAAGTACCAAAAGGGCATGTAAAAGTAGTCTTTGATTGATCTTTAGCCGACACAGGTATTTGAGAGAAACCAGAATAACCATCTAGAAAGCAGTAATGTGTATGTTTGCATAATCTTTCTAGGATTTGATCGATAAAAGGTAAGGGGTAATGATCTTTCTTAGTAGCCTTATTTAATTTGCGGAAATCAATTACCATCCTATAACCTGTAATAATTATTTGTGGAATCAATTCATCTTTATCATTAGGAACAACAGTAATACCTCCCTTCTTAGGGACACAATGACTTTCAGCAACGGGATAAATTATACCTGCCTCCAGAAGCTTTAGTATTTCTTTTCTTACTACTTCTTTCATTTTAGGATTCAGACGTCGTTGAGGATCACGAACTAGTTTGGCATCTGCTTCCAAATTTATTTTATGTTGACATAGAGTGGGACTAATGCCCTTAAGATCATCAAGAGTATATCCAATAGCAGCACGGTGCATCTTTAGAGTTTTCAATAATCTTTCTTCTTCATGCTCTGAAAGGTTAGCACTAATAATAACATGATATATCTTCTTTTCATCAAGATAAGCATATTTAAGATTATTAGGCAATGGTTTAAGCTCAAACACGGGATCACCCTTAGGTGGAGGGGGGTCCCCTAGGATTTCAACAGGCAAATTGTGTTTCAGAATAGGTTCCTGTTTAAAGAATACTTCATCTATTTCCCTTCTTTCATTCATAAACATATCATTCTCATGGTCTAGCAAATATTGTTCTAAAGGATCACTAGGAGGTACGGCAATAGAAGCAAGACCAATAATTTCATCCTTACTAGGCAATTCCTCTTCACGGTGTTGTTTACTAAATTTAGAGAAATTAAACTCATGAGTCATATCATCCAATCCAATACTAACTACATTCTTTTTGCAGTCTATCTTAGCATTAACAATGTTCAAGAAGGGTCTACCAAATATAATGGGACAAAAGCTATCTTGTGGGGAACTAAGAACAAGAAAATCAGCAGGATATTTAGTTTCCCCGCACAAGACTTCAACATTTCTAACAGTTCGCACTGCTAAAATAGTATCTCTATTAGCAAGTTTAATTATGACATCAATATTTTCTAACTCAGCAGGTGCAATTTCATGCTTGATTTCTTTATACAAGTCATAAGGTATAACACTAGCACTAGCACCCATATCACATAAGACATGATAACAATGTTCTCCTATTTTAACAGAAATAACAGGCACGCCTACCACATGTCTATTTCTATCTTTAGCACAAGGTTTACCAATTCTAGCAGTTTCACCACAGAACTGAATAACATGCCCATCAATATTATCAGACAAGAGCTCTTTAACAATAGCAACATTAGGTTCAACTTTAACTTGTTCAGGAGGTGTATATGTTTTAATATTGCTTTTACCAACCACAGTTGAAGCTTTAGCATGATCCTTTATCCTAACAGGGAAAGGTGGTTTCTCAACATAACAAGTAGGAACAATAGGATCATTATAAGTAATAGTATTTTCTTCAACTTTAATAGGTGCAACTACTTTTACTTCTATGGGAGGATGATATTTAAACCACTTCGCCTTAGGGAGATCAACATAAGTAGCAAAAGATTCACAGAAAGAAGCTACTATCTTAGAATCAAGTCCATATTTAGTGCTAAACTTATGGAAAATATCGGTATCCATAAAAGATTTAACACAATCAAACTTAGGTGTCATACCCGACTCCTTACCCTTGTCGAGGTCCCAATCTTCAGAGTTGCGTTTAATTCTATCCAATAAATCCCATCTAAATCCAATAGTCTTCATCATAAAAGAACCAGCACAAGAAGTCTCGAGCATGGTGCGATTATTTTCAGAAAGCCGAGCATAATTTTTTTGAAGAATTGTTTCTTGAGGGAGTCCGGGATTAGGGGGTCTCTGCACAGCCGGAGTCTATCCTTCGGCCGGACTATTGGACTATGAAGATACTAAATTGAAGACTTCGTCTCGTGTCCGGATGGGACTCTACTTGGCGTGGAAGGCAAGCTAGGCAGTACAGATATGGATAACTCCTCCTTTGTAACCGACCTTGTGTAACCCTAACCCTCTCCGGTGTCTATATAAAATGGAGGGCTTTAGTCCGTAGGACACAATAACATACAATCATACCATAGGCTAGCTTCTAGGGTTTAGCCTCTCCGATCTCATGGTAGATCAACTCTTGTAATACTCATATCATCAACAATAAATCAAGCATGACGTAGGGTTTTACCTCCATCAAGAGGGCCCGAACCTGGGTAAAACATCGTGTCCCCTGCCTCCTGTTACCATCCGCCTTAGACGCACAGTTTGGGACCCCCTACCCGAGATCCGCCGGTTTTGACACCGACATTGGTGCTTTCATTGAAAGTTCCTCTGTGTCGTCGCCGTTAGGCTTGATGGCTCCTACGATCATCGATAGCGATGCAGTCCAGGGTGAGACTTTTCTCCCCAGACAGATCTTTGTGTTCGGCGGCTTTGCACTGCGGGCCAACTCGCTTGGCCATCTGGAGCAGATCGAAAGTTACGCCCCTGGCCACCAGGTCAGGTTTGAATGCTTAAACTACATGGCCGATATCCACGGAGACTTGATCTTCGACGGGTTCGAGCCTCTGCCTTGTGCGCCACGCGGTCACGATGAGTATGATTTAGCTCTACCATCAGACAGTGTTCAGGAGATCGCACGGGCAGCTGCTCCGACCCTCAATTTGGAGCCAGTTGCACCATCCATGGACGGGTGGATGGACCCCGCCATGGAGGCCTTACCCTCAGCGGCGATCGAGTCGAACATCGACCTTACCTTGCACGAGAGCCGTGTTGTCAAACTGTCAGATCCTTCTCTGGCCACGGACTCTGAACTGCTTGCCCGTTCCAAGCGAATCCGATTGGGCGCCGATCATGGAGTTTACCTCCGCGAATATTTTTCAGCACTCTCCCTTTGGCGACATACTGAACTCATTAAGGTCTCTCTCTTTGTCAGGAGGATCCTAGCTGAACTATGTCCGGCAGGATTGGGATGCGGATGACGAAAAAATTTGCTACCCACCCACCACCCACTTAGTAGCCACTATCGACGACTTAACCGACATGCTCGACTTCGACTCCGAAGACATCGACGGTATGGACGACGATGCGGGAGACGAAGAGGAACCACTGCCCACAGGGCACTGGACAGCCACCTCATTGTACGATATATACATGGTGGACACACCGAAAGAAGGCAATGGCGACGAGACAGCGGGGGATGACCCGTCCAAGAAGCAACCCAAGCGCCGACGTCAGTGGCGCCGCTCTAAGTCCCGCCAAAGAAAAAGTGGTGATACTGACACAGGAGATAATAGCACTCCGGATAGTGCCGAAGATGGCAATAATCCCCTCCAGCACGATTTAGGGCAGGAGGATGGAGAGGCCAGCCCTCCTGAGAGAGCGGCAGATGAGGGAGGATGATAATTACATGCCTCCCTCCGAAGATGAGGCAAGCCTCGACGATGACGAATTCGTCGTGCTAGAGGATCCCGTCGAACAAGAGCGCTTCAAGCGCCAGCTTATAGCCACGGCAAATAGCCTTAAGAAAAAGCAGCAGTAGCTTCAAGCTGATCAAGATCTGGTAGCTGACAGATGGACTGAAGTCCTCGCGGCCAAGGAATATAAACTCGAACGCCCCTCCAAGAGTTACCCAAAACGCAGGTTGCTACCCCGACTGGAGGAAGAAGCGTATGACGCGGCTGATCGGCCACCTCGTGGCTGCGATATAGAGGCATTCCAGCCAAAAGCTCAGCCTGCACCCTGATGGCATTCAAATAAAAAGGCATGGGGAAATATGCCAGACCTGCAATACGTATTGGAGGACAAAGCAAAACATGCAAGATCGATCTACAGATCACGAGGGCGCGCCACTACACGAGACAATAATCATCACACCGGATACAACAAAAGTAAATCCGATCGGGCCGAGCACAGCGGGCAAGACTCATTGGAGCTGCGTCGCGATATAGCCCAGTACAGAGGCGCTGCACACCCCTTATGTTTCACAGACGAAGTAATGGATCATCAAATCCCAGAGTGTTTCAAACCCGTAAATATGGAATCATACGATGGCACAACAGATCATGCGGTATGGATCGAGGATTTCCTCCTGCATATCCACATGGCACGCGGTGATGATCTACACGCCATTAAATACCTCCCACTCAAACTCAAAGGACTAGCTCGGCATTGGCTCAATAGCTTGCCAGCAGAGTCCATTGGTTGTTGGGAGGATCTGGAAGCCGCATTCCTCGACAACTTTCAGGGC
Source organism: Triticum aestivum (assembly GCF_018294505.1). Taxonomy (NCBI): domain Eukaryota; kingdom Viridiplantae; phylum Streptophyta; class Magnoliopsida; order Poales; family Poaceae; genus Triticum; species Triticum aestivum. The sequence goes on from NC_057800.1 coordinate 667,025,129, forward strand.
ACTTATGTGCGACCACCAGATGCCGATGACTTGAGCCACATAATTCAGCAGCCAGAGTAATCGGCCAGGCAATTCTGGACATGGTTCCTAACAAAGAAAAATCAAATCGTCGACTGTCTGGATGCAGAGGCTCTAGCAGCTTTCAAGCACAACATCCACAACGAGTGGCTAGCCCAGCACCTTGGTCAGGAAAAGCCAAAATCTATGGCAGCCCTCACGACACTCATGACCCGCTTTTGTGCGGGAGAAGACAGCTGGCTGGCTCGCAGTAACAACATATCAAAGAACCATGGTACTTCGGATACCAAGGACGGCAGTAGCAGGTCACGTTGCAACAAACATAAGCGCCGCATTAACAGTGACAATACCGAGGATACGGCAGTCAATGCCGGATTCAAAGGCTCTAAATCCGGTCAGCGGAAAAAGCCATTCAAAATAAGCACTCCGGTCCCGTCCAGTTTGGACCGCATACTTGATCGCTCGTGTCAAATACACGGCACCCCCGACAAGCGAGCCAACCACACCAACAGGGATTGTTGGGTATTCAAGCAGGCCGGCAAGTTAATTGCCGAAAACAAAGATAAGGGGCCACAAAGCGATGACGAGGAGGAGCCCAGGCAGCCAAATACCGGAGGACAGAAGAGGTTCCCCCCCACAAGTACGGACGGTGAACATGATATACGCAACCCACATCCCCAAGAGGGAGCGGAAGCGTGCGCTCAGGGACGTATATGCGTTGGAGCCAGTCGCCCCAAAGTTCAACCCATGGTCCTCCTGTCCGATCACCTTCGATCGCAGGGACCACCCCACTAGTATCCATCATGGAGGATTCACCGCACTGGTCTTAGACCCAATTATTGACGGATTTCACCTCACCCGAGTCCTTATGGATGGCGGCAGCAGCCTAAACCTGCTTTACCAGGACATGGTGCGCAAAATGGGTATAGACCCCTCAAGGATCAAACCCACAAAAACGACCTTTAAAGGCGTCATACCAGGTGTAGAGGCCCATTGCACAGGCTCAGTCACACTGGAAGTGGTCTTTGGATCCCCAGATAACTTTCGAAGCGAAGAGTTAATCTTCGATATAGCCCCGTTCTGCAGTGGTTATCATGCACTGCTTGGGCGAACCGCATTTGCGAGATTCAATGCAGTGCCGCATTATGCATACCTCAAGCTCAAGACGCCAGGACCTTAGGGGGTCATTACAGTTAATAGAAACACAGAGCGCTCTCTCCGAACGGAGGAGGACACTGCGGCCCTCGCAGTAGAAGCGCAAAGCAGCCTCTTAAGGCAATCCACTAGTTCGGCATTTAAGGACCCGGACACCTTCAAGCACGCCCGGAGTAATCGACAACAGGACCGCCTGGCACGTTCCGAGCTTGCATAGCAATGCGGCCCCCACCCAGGTCCCAGCCAAACGACGAAACCCATGACACGCATACATAATTGCGCATTAAAAATACCATGGGCACAGGCGGGGAAGGGGGCACGACTACAACACGCCCCAAGATGTGGCTTAAACCGCACTAGGGGCTCCGCGCTTTGTTATTTTTCTCTCTTTTAGGACATTAATCTTTGGAAACCTTGTCCGGCAGCATGATTGCCGAACACATGATGCAGCAACCAAGGAGGCAGCAAGCTACATCACACCACGGAATTCCTAGGTGGATTACGAAAATGTGTGAAATACTTGCTTTAATATTATTCCTCAGTTTGCCCTTTGATAGTCCTACTTTTTGCTTATCGCACTACCTGTATCATTCTACTCTAACGCACGTTTTTTAATAAACAATGCATTGCATTAAGGCTATCATTGCATTCTTCCTTTTATATATATATGTTCATTCATGACATCCAGCACCCGTACACTCTGGTACGGCCAATACGCTAGGGGCTTAAGCATACCCCACATTACGGCGTGAGAAGTCCGGACAGTTTCAACAGTGCGGCACCCCGAACTTATAGCATTATATGCATCAGCTCCAAATCATGTCTTGGGTCAATAGTTGGGGTTGCCCGGCTCTCATGTTTTGGTACCTTACGTTCCGCTATATCGGCTAAGGTAGCATTGGGAGAACTACTGCAATTGTGCCCCGGTTCTGCTGGGCTAAGCACCTCAGTAGAGAAAGCTAAAACTGACTGTCATGATAAGGCGAGAGACTGGTCGCTGTTCGAGAGGTTTTCAAGTCCTTAAAGACTTATGCCGCTTAGAGCGAAGAGTCGGCCTTGTCCGGCTTAAGGCGTGTATCGCGCCCCAGATTCGGCCTTCCGAATACTAGGGGCTTCACCGAAATTTAAAATTATAGAGTTCTATGGCTAAGTGAGAGTGATAACGCATTATAGTCCGATTACCTTGTTCGTTGTGCTGAGCACCTCCCTTAAAGGACCCAAAAATGGGAACAAGAGTGCTCAGGTTTATCCCGAACACCCCATCACTCGTGGCATGGGGGCAGAAGCCGACGATTAGCCATCTCTCAGATTTGATAAACAGCCGAACAGAAGGTAATATTTTAAATTCAAACAAGCATTGCATAGTGCATATGAACAAGTTTCATGCATACATGATTACACGAGCGGGTTTACTCAAATATTGTATCTTTGGTACACTCGTCCGCTAGGAGACGGGCACCCTTCAGGACACCCTCATAGTACATCTCGGGGTGGCGATGCTCCTTGCCCTCCGGCGGCCCTTCCTTGATCAGCTTCACGGCGTCTAGCTTGGCCCATTGCACCTTCACACGGGCGAAAGCCCGGCATGCACCTTCGATGCAGACGAACCGCTTGACGATTTCCAGCCGTGGGCAGGCATCCACAAGCCGCCTCACCAGGCCGAAGTAGCTGTTCGGAAGGGCGTCGCCAGGCCACAGCCGGACTATAAAACCCTTCATGGCCTATTCGGCCGCCTTGTGTAGCTCGACTAGCTGCTTTAGCTGGTCGCTCATAGGCACCGGGTGTTCGGTCCCAGTATATTGGGCCCAGAACAACTTCTCCGTTGAGCTTCCATCCTCGGCCTGGTAAAACATTGCGGCATCCGACACACTGCGGGGCAAATCTGCGAATGCTCCTAGAGAGCTCCAGATTCGGGTAAGTAACAAGTAATTTACTTTCACATGCTTGCTTTGCATATAGAATGCCTTACCCACTGCTATCTTCTTCATTGCATCAATTTGCTGGAGGACCTTTTGGGCTTCGGCCTTGGCATTCTTTGCGCTCTCGAGGGCCACGGCAAGCTCGGACTCTCGCGTCTTCAAGTCAAGCTCCAACGCCTCGTGCTTTATCACGAGAGCTTGGAGCTCTTGCTGCACCTTGCCCACCCGAGCCTCCTGCCTTTCCCGCTCGGTGCGCCCCTTGGCCGCTCTGTTTTTGGCCTCGGATAGCGCTTGCTTCAGGGTCGCCCCCTCGGTCGTGGCCCCTGGCAAATTTACGATGATCCTATCATTTTGCAATCGCATTCTTTTTATGCATATCCATAGACTAGGTACTACTTACGTTTGTTCTCCTCGAGCTGCCTCTTGGCAAGGCCGAGCTCGTCCTTGGACCCTTTAAGGTCCTGCTTCAGTGCGGCGACCTCTGTAGTCAGTGCGGCAGATGCTAACAGCGAAGCCTGCATACGCATATTGACATACTTATATTAGACTCCTGCGATATTGTTTGATCCTCTGTTCGGATTTTCTTCGTGAACACCGAACAGAGCATCAAGGGCTACTGTCTATGCGGTAATACTTTTCCCATATTTCAAGAATTTACCTCAAAGCCTGTTAGAAGGCTGGCACATGCTTCAGTCAGTCCGCTCTTGGCGGACTGAACCTTCTGGACCACCACACTCATAATAGTGCGGTGCTCCTCGTCGATGGAAGCATTGCGAAGCACTCCCAGCAGATTGACCGATGCCTCTAGATGGACAGAGGTCCCCGGCATAGGCGTCTGGCCCCTCATGGAAGGAGGCCACCTGCCCGAGTCCGGAACCACCGGAGCCCTCGGGGGCCTTGTTCGGCTGAGGGTCGAGCTCGGAGCCCTCGGGGGCCTTGTTCCCTCTACTCCCGGAGTCCAGAAGGTCGCCTTGAGGCGCCTCTGGGACTGTCTCCCCTCGACCCGGTGCCTCTTGAGACAACACCTCGGCGTTGTCCGTAGGGCAAGGGGAGGTGGCGGTCGGAAGTGGATCGCTATCCATATCCGACGAGTCCAGGGAGCCGTCCGACGAGGATACATTGATGCGGGCTCGGGACGGTCTGCATAATCACGATTCAGCGTTAGGAGAAGCAGTGCGACAAAGGAATGCTATGAGTTACTCTGGTATCCGAATACTTATGACTTCGCCAGGAGCTTGGCCCTGGGCAACCACCCGTCTTTGCCTTCGGCGGCGGTCGTGGAACTGTTTGGAAGGAGAGTCCTTCCCTTCTTGGACCCTTCGCCCCCCCCCCCAGTTGGGGCGGTCTTCCTTTTCTTGTCTCCCCCGACTGGAGGGGGAGCGTATTCATCTTCCTCCTCGTCTTCGTGGGAGGAGTGCGCCGAGGAGTCCTCAGATGATGAGTCCGATTTCACCTGGCGCCGGGAACTCTTTTTGGTTCCCTTGGCCTTCTTGGTCTTCTCCGGCACCTTGTAAGGAGCCGGAGTCAACATCTCCGTCAGGAGAGCGTCTGCTGGGCCTTCGGGCAAAGGAGCCGGACAGTCGATCTGTCCGGCCGTCTCCTGCCAGTCCTATCAAAGATACGGGAGCTTAGATCCCGCATAGAGTCAAACTATGAAAAACAAGTATCCTGTAAGAGGTAAAACAGCTTACCGCGCTGGCTTGGCGCTTCGCGCAGAATCCACGATCCTCGGTAGTGGGAGGGGGAACCTCGGCGCCCTTGAATAGCACCTTCCGGGCATCCTCGTGTGTTGTGTCGAAGAGCCTATTCAGAGTTTGGTGCTGGGCGGGGTCGAACTCCCACAAGTTGAAAGCCCGTTGTTGACACGGGAGGATCTGACGGATGAGCATGACCTGGACTACGTTGACGAGTTTGAGCTTCTTGCTCACCATGTTTTGGATACATGTTTGGAGTCCGGTCAGCTCTCCCGAACTACCCCAGGACAGGCCTTTCTCTTGCCAGGAGGTGAGCCGAGTGGGGATGCCAGATCGGAACTCGGGGGCCGCTGCCCAATGTAGGGTCACGCGGCTCGGTGATGTAGAACCACCCCGATTGCCAACCCTTTATGGTCTCCATGAAGGAGCCCTCGAGCCATGTGGCGTTGGGAATCTTGCCCACCATGGCGCCTCCGCACTCTGCCTGGCAGCCGCTCACAACCTCCGGCTTGAAATTGAAGGTCTTCAGCCATAAGCCGAAGTGGGGCTTGATGCGGAGGAAGGCCTCACGCACGATGATAAACGCCGAGATGTTGAGGATGAAGTTCGGGGCCATATCGTGGAAATCCAGGACGTAGTAGAACATGAGCCCCCAGACTAATGGGTGGAGAGGGAATCCCAGTCCGCGGAGGAAATGGGTAAGGAACACTACCCTCTCGTGGGGCCTGGGGGTGGGGACGAGCTACCCCACATCTGGGAGCCGGTGCGCGATGTCGTCGGGCAGGTATCCGGCTCTCCTCAACTTCTTGATGTGTCCCTCCGTGACGGAGGATACCGTCCACCTTCCTCCCACTCCGGACATGGTTGGAGAAGGTTGAGGTTTGAAATGCAGACTTGGGCGCTGGAGCTCGAGTGTGCGAAAATGGATGAGCAAAGGAGGAAGAAGGCGTGGATGAAAAGGTGAATCCTTGTCCCTTTATATGGGCGAACGAAACTATGCGTCCCCACCAGCCTGGTAAAACTCGCTTATCCCCCAAGCGCCGTAATAAATGGCACGGTTGGGTTACCCACGCCCGTATTGATGAGAATCCCGTAATAAGGGGAACACGATCTCTGCTTTGACAAGACGTGTCAAGAAATTGCCTCGCGTTGTGTGCGGGGCTAGTTAAAGGAAATGGTTCGAATAATTACCGGGCCATGGCATAATGTCATGTTGCCAAAACGTGTCAGCATATTAGATTTGTGGAAATATTATTCTCTCTACGGTCGTATGTGGAAATTATTTTGCAGGGTCGGACACTATCCTTGTATTCAAATTCTTCAGTGATGTATTCGGAGGAGGAACCCGCCTTACAATGCCAAAGACAATACTGCACGCTGGACTCATCATCATTGAAGCCTGGTTCAGGGGCTACTGAGGGAGTCCGGGATTAGGGGGTCTCCGGACAGCCAGACTCTATCCTTCGGCCGGACTATTGGACTATGAAGATACTAAATTGAAGACTTCGTCTCATGTCCGGATGGGACTCTACTTGGCGTGGAAGGCAAGCTAGGCAGTACGGATATGGATATCTCCTCCTTTGTAACCGACCTTGTGTAACCCTAACCCTCTCCGGTGTCTATATAAACCGGAGGGTTTTAGTCCATAGGACACAATAACATACAATCATACCATAGGCTAGCTTCTAGGGTTTAGCCTCTCCGATCTCGTGGTAGATCAACTCTTGTAATACTCATATCATCAAGAATAAATCAAGCAGGACGTAGGGTTTTACCTCCATCAAGAGGGCCCGAACCTGGGTAAAACATCGTGTCCCCTGCCTCCTGTTACCATCCGCCTTAGAGCATAGTTCGGGACCCCCTACCCGAGATCCACCGGTTTTGACACCGACATTTCTCTTGGAAGCTCATGATTGGGGCATGAATATAACATTGATGTAAGCCTCCCCCAAGCTTTAGAGATGCTTTCTCCTTCGCGAGGCCAAAAATTATATATATAATTGCGATCACGATGAACAAGATGCATAGGGTAATACTTTTGATGAAATTCCAATTTCAATCTTCTATAGTTACATGATCTTGTATCATCACATAGCCTATACCATACCAATGCGTCTCCCTTCAAAGATAAAGGGAAGACCTTCTTCTTAGCAACATCATCGGGTATACCTGCAAGCTTAAATAATCCACAAACTTCATCCACATATATCAGGTGTTCATCAGGATGCTTTGTTCCATCTCCTGTAAAAGGATTAGCTAGCAGTTTTTCTATCATACCCGAAGGATACTCATAAGGAATTTCATTTTCATATTCATTTTCAATAGGTTCAGTAGGTTGAGGAGCAACTCTTTGCTCTACTGGTCGGGGCGAAGATACCCCGAACAAGCCCCTCAGAGGATTACTTTCCATAGTAACAAGTGATAGTAAATTTCAGCACACTATATAAATTTTTCCTTACCAAATTCCACCTACCAAAGGCGCTTCACTCCCCGGCAACGGCGCCAGAAAAGAGTCTTGATGACCCACAAGTATAGGGATCTATCATAGTCCTTTTGATAAGTAAGAGTGTCAAACCCAACGAGGAGCAGAAGGAAATGATAAACGGTTTTCAGCAAGCTATTCTCTGCAAGTACTGAAATAAGTGGTAACAGATAGTTTTGTGATGAGATAGTTTGTAACGAGCAACAAGTAACAAAAGTAAATAAAGTGCAGAAAGGTGGCCCAATCCTTTTTGTAGCAAAGGACAAGCCTGGAAAAACTCTTATATAAGGAAAAGCGCTCCCGAGGACACATGGGAATATCGTCAAGCTAGTTTTCATCACGTTCATATGATTCGCGTTTAGTACTTTGATAATTTGACATGTGGGTGGACCGGTGCTTGGGTGTTGTTCTTACTTGAACAAGCATCCCACTTATGATTAACCTCTATTGCAAGCATCCACAACTAGAACAAAAGTATTAAGGTAAACCTAACCATAGCATGAAACATATGGATCCAAATCAGCCCCTTACGAAGCAACGCATAAACTAGGGTTTAAGCTTCTGTCACTCTAGCAACCCATCATCTACTTATTACTTCCCAATGCCTTCCTCTAGGCCCAAATAATGGTGAAGTGTTATATAGTCGACGTTCACATAACACCACTAGAGGCTAGACAACATACATCTGATCAAAATATCGAACGAATACCAAATTCACATGACTACTAATAGCAAGACTTCTCCCTTGTCCTCAGGAACAAACTTAACTACTCACAAAGCATATTCATGTTCATAATCAGAGGGGTAATAATATGCATAAAGGATCTGAACATATGATCTTCCACCAATTAAACCAACTAGCATCAACTACAAGGAGTAATTAACACTACTAGCAACCTACTAGTACCAATCCCGGACTTGGAGACAAGAATTGGATACAAGAGATGAAGTAGGGTTTTGAGATGAGATGGTGCTGATGAATATGTTGATGGAGATTGCCCTCTGCCGATGAGAGGAGCGTTGGTGATGACGATGGCGATGATTTCCCCCTCCGGGAGGGAAGTTTCCCCGGCAGAACAGCTCTGCCGGAGCTCTAGATTGGATCCGCCAAGGTTCCGCCTCATGGTGCTGGAGTTTCATCCCGAAAGGTTGCTTCCTATTTTTTTCTCGACGAAAGACTTCATATAGGAGAAGATCATCATCGGAGAGCCACCAGGGGGCCCACGAGGTAGGGGGGCGCGCCCTAGGGGGGGGCGCCCCCCACCCTCATGAGAAGGGTTTGGGCCCCCTGGTCTTCATCTTTGGCGAGGATTTTTCATTTTTTATTATAAGGTATTCCGTGGAGTTTCAGGACTTTTGGAGTTGTGTAGAATAGGTTTCTAATATTTTCTCCTTTCCCAGCCCAGAATTCCAGCTGCCGGCATTCTCCCTCCTTATGTAAACCTTGTAAAATAAGAGAGAATAGCCATAAGTATTATGACATAATGTGAAATAAGAGCCCATAATGCAATAAATATTGATATAAAAGCATGATGCAACATGGATGTATCAGGCACAAATTCTTTGCCTTCGGTTCGTGGTATGGTAGAACTCAAACAGCTGGAGTTTTTCGAATTCAGGGGATGTTAGCCAGGCGTCCACCATGCATGGTATGGACAGCAGGTAGCGTGTCGGGATGCAGAGGCGTTGAATAGAGCCCTGGTGGGAGGAGATGATGGCTCTGAGAAGTTTAAAATCATGAACGACGGATAGCTGGCGATAGTCGATATTAAGGGTCGTGGCGCACCATAGAGGGCGCCACCGTGTTGAGAGGACTTGGGTGCGGTAGCAATCCTTAGTGGGAGAAGCAAGATGATCTCCCCAAGGATGGTGTCCGGGAGATCGCTGATGTGGTCCACTTGAGATTCTATGGGTTCCGCAGATCCGAGGGGTGGGGGATTGCCGCTTCTCCCCGTGCTGCTTAGTGCGAGATCTACAACCGGCGTCGCTGCTGGCGGGAGCCTCATCTTCTTGGAGCTGGGGCCAGCCGACTCCATTTTCCTTGTGGGCGTCGCATCGAGCTCATGGGTTTGAGCAGAGTAGCCAAAGACGAGCCTACTGGCAGTGTGAGTGGGGAAGAAGGAGGGCTAGTGTTTTTGTAGGAGCGAGGAAGAAGGGGAACGAGTGTTTTCTGTATGAGCGAGGAAGAAGGGGACCATGTGTTTTCTGTACGAGTGAGGAAGAAGGTGAGCGGGGGTTTTCTATACATGTGAGGAAGAAGGGGAGCGCGGGGAATTGGGGGGCGACGGGAGGAGAGAGTCCAGCAGGATGCATGATTTTTCAGGAGTGCCCCAATTCAAGAAATATTGGTTTTTCTCACAGAAAAACTAATGGGCTTTGAGATGGATTGGCTTTTCTATCGGCCTGGTCGGCTGCCGTCGTGTTTCTCATCCTGGACGGTCTTAACACTAGAGACAGCCCATAAGAGACACTCTCCAGCTCTCCCAGCTTATTGCCCATTCGAAAGAAAAACGAGATGCCCTCCAACTTATCGCTCCTCATAGGTAACCTTTTTCAACTTTAAAAAAAAGTATGGCTCCTTCTTGAGGCCGCTTGCCATCCACCAAATTAGAGGATGCGGTATGATATGTCTCCAATGTATCTATAATTTTTGATTGTTCCATGCTATTATATTATCTGTTTTGGATGTTTTATATGCATCAATATGCTATTTTATATTATTTTTGGGACTAACCTTGTGGTGTGTTTGTCTTGGACCAAAAGACACCCAGGAGACTTGGAGATCAAGTCAGAAGAGCCATGAGGCGGCCACAAGGGTGGAGGGCGCACCCAGGGGGATAGGGCGCGCCCCCTACCTTGTGGGACCCTTGGTGACACCCTGACCTAGCTCTTCCTCCTATATATTGACATATATTCCCAAACCACCAGAAGCATCCACGAAAACACTTTTCCACCACCGCAAGCTTCTATTTCCGTGAGATCCCATCTTGGGGACTTTTCCGGCACCCTACCAGAGGGGGATTCGATCACGAAGGGCATCTACATCAATTCTATTGCCCTTCCGATGAAGTGTGAGTAGTTTACCTCAGACCTACGGGTCCATAGCTAGTAGCTACATGGCTTCTTCTCTCTCTTTGATTCTCAATACCATGTTCTCCTCGATGTTCTTGGAGATCTATCCGATGTAATCTTCTTTTGCGGTGTGTTTGTCGAGATCTGATGAATTGTGGATTTATGATTAGATTATCTATGAATATTATTTGAATCTTCTCTGAATTCTTATATGCATGATTTGATATCTTTGTAATTCTCTTCAAACTATCAGTTTAGTTTGGCCAACTAGATTGGTTTTTCTTGCGATGGGAGAAGTGCTTAGCTTTGGGTTCAATCTTGCGGTGTCCTCACCCAATGACAAAGTAGGGGTAGCGAGGCACGTAATGTATTGTTGCCATCGAGGATAAAAAGATGGGGTTTACATCATATTGCTTGAGTTTATTCCTCTACATCATGTCATCTTACTTGAAGTGTTACTCTGTTCTTCATGAACTTAATACTCTAGATGCAGGTAGGAGTCAGTCAATGTGTGGAGTAATAGTAGTAGATGCAGGCAGGAGCTGGTCTACTTGACACGGACGTGATGCCTATATTACATAATCATTGCCTTGGATATCGTCATAACTTTGCGCTTTTCTATCAATTGCTCAATAGTAATATGTTCACCACCGTATTATTTGCCTTCAAGAGAGAAGCCTCTAGTGAAACCTATGCCCCCCGGGTCTATTTTCCATCGTACTAGTTTCCGATCTTCTATTTTCCATCATATTAGTTTCCGATCTACTATTTTGCAATGTTTACTTTCAGATCTATACAACAAAAAACCTAAAAATATTTTATATTTTGTTTAGTTCACTACTGCAGGATGCTACTAATGCAACACTACGATCAGAGACCCTTTGACGAAACTATGTGCGATGCATTAATCGCAAACGGTGGTGTAAAAAACCCGTCAAAAAAGGTGCAAAACGTTTGCGATGGCGGAGCCATCAAACACGGTTCATATTTTAGTTGCGTGTGCGATGCAGGGCACACGGTTAATCCATTTGAACTGTTTGCGATGAGGCAGAACAACAGAAACGGGCAGCCATATCAATGTGTGTGCGATATATGGCATACGGTTCACTCGGACGAACTGTTTTCGATTAGGGAACACAACAGAAACGGTTCAACTTAACAACATGTGTGTGATATGCGGCATACAGTTCACATGGATGAACTATTTGCGATGAGCCAAAAGAACACAAACGAGTCATGTAAACAAGATGTATGTGATACGTGGCAAACAACCGACTCAGGATGATGATCACAACTTGGTGTAGTGCCTCATGCTAGCTTGCATGAGTCCAGGGCTTCAAAAACGTTTTGAATTCCACAGACCCCGTGATATGATCCGGGAATGGGATGCTCTATACAAGGAAACCGCAAAGTCTAAACGATTTGATATCATGAAGGCTTTGATGGAATGCAAGATGGCTGAGGGTAGTTTAGTTGGCGAACACAAGGTCAATGATTGGCTATTCTGAAAGGCTTAAAGCCCTGGATTTTCCACATCCACCTGCCCATATGATGGACATGTTGCTTTCTTCACTCCCCCTGTCTTATGATGGTTTTGTCATGAAATACAACATGACAGGGATGGAGAAGACACTGGAAGAGATGCTCGCCATGCTGAAAACTATAGAAGGAGGACTGCGGAAAAATCGCAAGCAAGTGTTGCTTGTGAATAAAACTGCCAGTTTAAAAAACAAAGGCAAGCCAATGAAGGGCAAGGGCACCGGTAAGACCAGTCTCAAAGCAACTCTAAGGGCAGAGCCAAGAATGAAATTGAGTGCTTTTACTGCAAGGGCACAGGACACTGGAAGAGAAACTGCAAGAAGTATCTAGAAGATAAGAAGTCCGGGAAAACCGAAAAAGGTATAATTGTTATACAAGTTAAGGTCACTGACGTTTCGCTTGCCAGCGAAAATACTAAGTCTTGGGTATTTGATACCGAATCAGTTTCTCACATTTGCAACTCGATACAGGGACTTCAGAAGGTGCGCAGGCTGGCAAAGAATGAGGTCGTGATGCGGGTCAGGAACGGCGCTGGGATCGCCGCTCAAGGCGTCGGCATTATGCCTCTACGTCTCCCTTCGGGATTTATGTTGGAACTTAGTAACTGTTATCTAGTTCCGACATTGTGTAGAATCATTATCTCTGGATCTTGTTTAGTGCACGATGATATTCGTACAAGTCTGAGAACAATGGTTGTTCACTTTATTGTAAGGATATGTTTTATGGATTTGCACGCATTGTTGGGGGCCTTTTCATACTAAATCTTGAATGTGGAAATGATGTCTTTAACGTGAATGCTAAACGCCTTAGAAGGATGATACCACCACCACTTACTTGTGGCACTGTCGACTTGGCCACATCGGAAAGAAACGCATGCAAAAACTCCTGTCAAATGGAGTTTTGCCATCCTTTGATTTTGAATCATTCGACACATGTGAAGCTTGTATGATGGGGAAAATGACCAAGATGCCATTCACGGGTCATCTTGAACGGGCGGGTGAATTATTGGAAATAATACATAGTGATGTATGTGGTCCAATGAACACGGCCGCACAGGGTGGGTAGTTTTACTTCATTACTTTTACTCATGATTTAAGTTGGTATGGCTATATCTACTTGATGAAGCATAAGTTGGAAACCTTTGAAAAGTTCAAAGAATTTTAGAATGAGGTAGAAAATCATTGTGACAAAAAGATTAAGTTTCTGTGGTCTGATCGCGGAGGCAGATATCTTAGTCATGAGTTTGACCAACATCTGAGTGACCGTGGAATCGTTTCACAGCTTACGCCTCCCGGAACTCCACAGAGAAACGGAGTATCGGAACAACATAACCGAACCTTGTTGGACTTGGTTAGGTCGATGATGTCTCTTACGGAACTTCCGATATATTTTTGGGGTCATGCACTAGAAACTGCCACTCACACATTAAACAGAGCACCATATAAATCTGGTGAGACAACACCATACGAGTTATGGCATGGGAAGAAACCCAATTTGTCGCATCTCAAAGTTTGGAGTTGTCAAGCTTATGTAAAATGTTTACAACCGAGCAAACTCGATCCTAGATCATACAAATGTAACTTTGTAGGTTATCCCAAGGAAACCGTTGGGTATTTCTTCTACCAACCCTCCAAGTGCAAAGTGTTTGTCGCTAAAAACAGAGTCTTTCTCGAGAAAGAGTTTCCTGCAAAAGAATTAAGTGGGAGGATAGTACAACTTAATGAGATTATTGAATCTTTGGCAACCGTTGGTATGGCTAAGGAACCGGAAGAAATTCCGCTAATTATCCCTACAACCGAGCCAAAAGTTTTCGCATGTGATGCGGAAACTTCAGACAATGTTGTAACTGAACCGCGCAGATCAGGTAGGGCTATCCAGCCACCTGAGTGGTTTCATAACGAAATCTTCATTCTTGAAGACGATGAACCAACGCACTACAAGGAAGCGATGGCGGGGCCCAGCTCAAGGGAATGGCACAAGGCCATGAAATTCGAGATGGAATCCATGTACGAAAACAAAGTTTGGAACTTGGAAGAACCTCCAGAAGTCGTAAAGCCCATTGGTTGTAAATGGATTTTCAAAAGAAAGATGGACGCGGATGATAACACTACTATCCACAAAGATAGACTTGTCGCGAAAGGGTTCACGCAAGTTCCAGGAGTGGACTATGACGAGACTTTCTCGCCCATAGCTATGCTAAGGTCGGTTCGGATATTACTAGCAACTGCTGCTTATTTTGACTATGAAATATGTCAGATGGATGCCAAAACGGCTTTCCTAAACGGAAACCTCACAGAGGATGTATACATGATACAACCAGAAGGTTTTGTCATTCATAAGGATGCTAGGAAGGTATGCAAACTTCAAAAAGCCATTTATGGACTAAAGCAAGCGTCGAGGAGCTGGAACGTTCGTTTTGATGAAGTGGCCAAAGAGTTTGGCTTCATCAGGAATGATGAAGAATCTTGTGTTTACAAGAAGTTTAGTGGGAGCGCAAAAGCATCTCTAATCTTGTATGTGGATGACATATTGTTGATTGGAAATGACGTGAATTTTCTTAGCGAAATAAAAGACTCATTAAAGAAGAGTTTTTCAATGAAAGACTTAGGCAAAGCAGCATATGTATTCGGCATCAGAATCTATAGAGATAGATCAAAACGCCTGATATCGCTTAGCCAAAGCACGTACATTGACAAGGTGTTGAAAAGATTCAACATGGAGAACTCCAAGAAGGGCCTTCTCCCCATGTCACCTGGCACAGTGCCTTGCAAGAATCAGTGTCCTCGTACTCTCAATGAGCGAGTACAAATGAATGATGTTCCATATGCCTCGGCAGTTGGTTCTATTATGTATGCCATGCTATGTACAAGACCGAATGTTTCCTATGCGCTAAGTGTTAGCAGCCGGTACCAATGTGATCCAGGATTGGAACACTGGGCCGCAGTCAAGGGTATTCTTAAGTACCTCAGAAGGACCAAGGATTTACTCCTTGTGTACGGAGGTGATGAAGAGCTCATTGTAAGTGGTTACACTGATGCAGGCTTCATGACTGAACCAGATGACTTCAAATCTCAATCAGGATATGTTTTCATATTGAACTGTGGCGCAGTAGATTGGAAAAGTTCCAAACAAAAGACTGTGGCGGATTCTACGATGGAGGCGGAATATGTTGCTGCTTTAGAAGCCTCCAAGGAGGCGGTATGGATCAGGCAATTTCTTGAAGACCTTGGTGTGGTTCCTAGTGCCCAGGACCCGGTGGAGATCTATTGTGATAATAGTGGCGCCGTGGCTCAGGCAAGGGAGCCAAGTTCGCACCATAAGACAAGACATATTGAATGCAAATATAAACTCATTCGACATCATGTCGAAGCGGGTTTAGTGAAAGTACACAAAGTTCACACGGATCTGAACGTGTCAGACCCAATGACAAAGCCTCTACCACGAGCAAAGCATGAGCAGCACCAGATAGCCATTGGTGTTAGGGAAGCCATGTAACTAGATTATGACTCTAATGCACGTGGGAGTCTATAGGAGATATGCCCTAGAGGCAGTAATAACAGCCATTTTGTATCTCCAAATTTTGTAATGAATGTTTAGCTTACATGCTATAATAGCAATGATTCTCGAGTCTGCAATATCGATGAGGCTCGGAGGGAAACTCATGTGAACGTGTTGTATACTAAACGGTAAAATGTATTCCTAGTCTTGCCTCTAAGACTGGCTCATGTATTGCATGATGATCCCGTTTTCCCGATCATGGGCATGTCTATGCTGGCAATTTTGAGGGCACGGTGTTGGTAGAACACTTGTGTTGAATCGACCCAAATTGATGTTACGCTATGAGATTCTTTTCGTGTCACATCCCTAGTTCTGGTATGACCTAGGCTAGCCTTCATGTTTGCGTCATGTTTAAATTTCATTGAAATTTGAAATGGGGATTTGTGAAACCCTCAGAATCATTCTGGAAACGACCCAAATAAAAAAATTGCTCCAAAAAGTTCCAAGAAAATGCTCATGTTGCTCTCTGAAAATATTGGACAGAGATAAAAATCAAACCAACATTTTTAGGAGCTCATAAGTATTTATTTTTGGGCATTTGGAATTAATGCAGTAATTTATTGCTTTGGATATATATTGTTATATATATATATATAATATTGTCCAAAAATTATGCCAGTAGTTGAGGAGCTCTGGAATAATACCACTAGCCCCTACAAAAATTGGCATAAGAAAATAAAATGGTTTAGTATTTTTATTAAATCAAACAAATGTCAGAAAAATAGAAAAGAAAACAAAATAGAGAAAGCTTACCTGGGTTACCGCGGCCTGGCACTGTGTAGCCGGCCTGGCCCAGCGGCCCAGCAGGACGGTCCAGCCAGCTGGCCGCGCCAGTCACCCCCTACCTCTCGCCAGGAGGCCAGGGGCACGTGGTCGCCGCGCGCACGCATGCGCTGCGCCACCTCCTGCTTCCGTCGACGCGGGAGAGGCTCCTGAGCCGCCGCGTACTCCCCTGACCCCCTCTCACTTTCCCCCCGAGTCGATCCCCTCCTCTGCCGCCTCCCCCTCGCTTTTTCTCTCACGGCCGAGCGCTGCCGTTGCCGCCGCAGCCACCGCCTCCCCCTCGCCCTCTCTCCGTGTCTGCGAGCTCCGCCTCCTCACTCTGAAGCTCTCCGCCGAGCCACGCAAGCCGGAGCGCCCCGTGGAGTCGTCACCCTTGCCATGTTCGCCTCCGGCCGCCGTGGATCCCCATCGCCGCCCCGCCGACTCCAGCCTTCCCCGAGCTCTCCGACGACGTCCCCGAGTCTGCTGTGAGCCTCGCCGTCGAACCCCCCTCTCCTCTGCTCCTCCGGCGCCCTCTAGCCCCGTCTGCCACCACGGCCGTAGCTCCTCGTCATCGTTCATGCCGCCGCCGTCGTCCTGGCCACCGCAGCTCGCGGCCGCGCACGCCAACACACTCAGCAGCCCCCAGCAAGCCCACGCCGCCAACCGCAGCCCCTGCCGTGCACCGCAGCGCTACGCGCGCACCCGGCCGAACTCCAGCCGCCGCCTCGAGCTCGATTCCGGCGAGCTCTGGTCGTCCCCGCCTCTCCCACTTACTCCAGAAGACGCGGACGGGCCCCGGCTCCTCGCCGTGGTCTCCGCGGCTCTTTTGGTTGCCGGAAACACGATCCTGAGCCGGTCCGCCGCGTTCGGCCTCGCCGGCGGCTAAACGCCGGTGGGGTTTGACCCTTTGACCTCGCCGGCCCGTCAGGTGGGCCCCATGGGTCAGGTGATTAGCTTAAGGCTAATCACCATCTAACTAAACCCCTGAGTAACTAACGCGTGGGCCCAACCCCACAAACTAAACCAGTTTAGGCTTAATTTAATTTAGGATTAGCCACAGACACTGATGTGTGGACCCCACACGTCAGGTTTGAGCTGGTCAGCCGCCTTTGACCTGCTGACGCAATGCTGCTGTCATGCTGACACAATATATCATTTTCTGGTTTAAAAACTAATCAGGAAAATCCAGAAAATGTTATAAACTTCAAAAATTCATAGAAATTCAACCGTAGCTCAGATTGAAATAATTTATATATGAAAAATGATCAGGAAAATTCAATCTATCCATCTGTACCATTTTCATGCATGACAAACCAACCTATACATGCTGTATATATGAAAACACACTTATGGCATTTAAAGGGATTTAAATTAGAGTTGCATTTGAACCTTTGGTTCAAATGGACCTCTTCCAAGTTGAATGCTAAATGCATTAGCTCAAAATACATCACATATTCATGCCATATTCATGCATCATATTGTTGCATATGCTTGTGTTTGATTGTCGACACCGTTCCTTCTCGGTAGGTCCTGCTCCGGAGACCAATCCAGAGTACCTGTCAGAGGAGCTGTGCCCCCCTGTTGATCTACCAGGCAAGCAAACCCCCTTGTTCATTCCGATACAATCCTACTCTCTCGCTCCTACTCTCATTTATTGCATTAGGACAACAACGATTCAACTGCTACTTTATGTTGCGGTAGTTGAACCCTTTCCTCTGCATGACCTGTTATTGCCACAGTAAATAGTTAAAACCCACTAGCATGTGTAGGAGTTGATTGAGCCATATTGTGTTCCTGCCATGCATTGCCTGCTATTGCTTAGAGTATATCAGGTCTGATTCATCGGGAATGAATTGGAGTGGTACGATATGTTCTGGTGCTGAGAGTTAAGCGTGTGAACACGATTTGGTAAAGGTAGCGGTGAGAGGCCATGTAGGAGTACATGGTGGGTTGTCTCACTGGAACCGTCCCTAAGAACTGAGTTCTGTGTATGTTTTCCAATGACTAGATACTACCACACATTGGGTTCCGGTAACTCGACCCCTCTCGACTTATTAGCCAACTTGATCTCTGTCCAGGAGTTGCAATTAGTTTCTTGTGTTTGTAGGTAGTGTTAGTAGTCTACCAAGTGGCACCCGGCCAGGTAGGCTTGGGACAGACTAGGCACAGTGGCACGGTGTACCAAGTGGCACCCGGATGGTGGGCTTGGGAACCCTACTCACATCGTTTGGGGCTATGAGCGACACCCCGGCCGGACCTCCTTTCGGATGGAACCCGAATAGGCGATAAACCTGGATGAGAGACTTGTGTGGTTAGTCAAGTCATGGCCGACACCCTCGCCAGGCTTCCGCTAGTAGGTTGCCGAGGTACATGACGTGTACATGGTGATAAGTGGTGAGAGCGTGTGTGAAGAAGTACACCCCTGCAGGGTTATCATGATCTATTCGAATAGCCGTGTCCTCGATTATGGACTTCTTGGAGGCTTACGTGGTACATATACAACTTAAAGTGGATACTCTAAAATGCTCAAGACAAGTGTGAGTGCTATGGATGGCCTTCTCGTAGAGAGACGGGGATGAATCCATAGTAGTGTATTGCTGTGGTGATTAGTGGACTCGTGTGCGCTGCCTCACCCCAAAGAAGTTTCTCATTGTCGTAGAACAGGATAGCCACTGAGTCAAAGCTGGCTTGCTGCAACTAAACCCCACATTACCTTTCTGATACAAATGCATGTATGATAGGATCTGATGTAAGTCTTGCTGAGTACCTTTGAACTCACGTTTGCTTTATTTATGTTTTGCAGGTGAGGCATCTGTCTCACTAGTAGTACCACTTGGACTTTGACGAGTAGCTTGTTACCTCAGCTACGATCCTGTACCCTTGGGAGGGACTTGTAGATAGTCAGGTTTCTTAGCCTTTTTCTTTTGTAGTGTCTGTACTCAGACATGTAATGCTTCCGTTGCTTGTATGCTCTGAATGATGGGTCATGTGACCCCTGTTTGTATTTAATGCTATGTGGCTCTTCTGGGCCTTTATCTATATGAGTTCGTGTTATGTTGTGATGCCATGTTGTACAGCGCATACTTGCATGTTATGAGTACGTGTAACGTGTATTGCTATGTGTGGGATCCGACAACCTGGTTGTCTATCCTTGGTAGCCTCTCTTATGGGGAAATGTAGTCTAGTGCTTCCACCGAGCCATGGTAGTCCGCTACAGCCCGGTTTACCTGGAGTCCTGCTAGCCTAGCACTACTGCTCCGGAACACTTAGACTGGCCGGCATGTGATTCACTTCGTTCCTGTGTCTGTCCCTTCGGGGAAATGTCACGCGGTGACATCCGGAGTCCTGTCTAGCCTGCTACAGCCCGGGTTCCCGGAGTCCTGTTAGCCCAGTTGCTACAGCCCGGATTCACACGCTGCTGACCGTCATGCTCGATGTTGTTTCATGTATGCCTGTCCCTGTAAGTTAGTGCCACTTTGGGTTCATGACTAGTCATGTTGGCCTGGGTTCTCTGTCATATGGATGCTAGCGATACTATCATATACGTGAGCCAAAAGGCGCAAACGGTCCTGGGCCATGGTAAGGCGACACTCGTGGGAATACAGTGCGTGAGGCCGCAAGGTGATATGAGGTGTTACATGCTAGATCGGTGTGACTTAGAATCGGGGTCCTGGCAGCTTTGGTATCAGAGCCTGACTGCCTGTAGGATTACCAAGCCAACCTGGTCGAAGTTGAGTCTAGAAACTCTTTAGTTCTATAAGGGAATTGATTGTGGAAGGGAATGTAAGGCTCTTTTTACTCCTTATACCTCATGCCTTCTGATCGGAGTCATCCTATCTTTCCTACGGGGTTAAGGAACTAGGCTTCCTCTTCTGTCTATCAGGATCACGTGTTACTACTCCGTAGTTTCTTAGGATTGGTTGATCAGAGTCATATTCCAGTTTTCGAGTACTTCCGGTGTAGTCTGTTTAGTAATATCTCAGAACCTTGAGTGATGATGTTGAGTTTGGTACTACCCCATCGTTTGCGGGATGTCTCATTTTGAGCATTTTACTGCCGTTATGCTGCCGAAATTTCCCTAGGAGTTCAAGAGATAGTATTTTCCTTGTACTATATTCTACATCCTTATGATGATGTTGAATACATACTTGTTTCCTTGGTTGGTTCTTCAAGATGTCGTCAGTTAACCGAAGTTCTGTTGCTCGTAGTCGGAACCATGGAGATGGTAGGGATGTGGATCCTCCCGATCAGTCTTCGTTGGCAGAGTTCATGTTAGAGATGGAGAGGAACAAGCGTGGGTCTAACCTCTTGTTAGCACGTATTGAGGAGAACACCGCACCCCAGTGCAAAGAGTCGGCGACCATCTATGATTTCATTGGTCTGAAACCACCTACCTTCCATCATTCCATTGAACCACTTGATGCAGATGACTGGCTCCGTAGTATCACTATTAAGCTGCGTTTTGCGAACGTAGCTGAAGGTGACAAGGTCACCTATGCTGCATACCACTTGGAAGGTCCTGCTAGTCTTTGGTGGCAGAACTATGAGGCTATGCTTCCAGCTGGCCAGATACCCACCTGGAGAGATTTCACTGAGGCTTTTCACGAGCATCACATCCCTCTGGCTCTCATTGACCGCGAGAGAGAAGAGTTCTGTAGTTTCACCGAGGATAAGATGGTTGTTGATGCTTACAGTAGAGAGTTTGAGAACCTTGCCCGCTATGCTACAGAAGAGGTGTCCACGGACGCAAAGAAGAAGGCTAGGTTCCGGAAGGGTCTCAACCCCAAGTCGCGTCGTGATCTCCACTTACACCATTGCAATACATTCCAGGCTCTTCTGAACAAGGCCATTAACACGGAGACAACTCAAGTCACTTATGAGGAGTCTCGTAAGCACACCCGTGATTTGGGTTCTTCCTCCGGTTCTATTTCTCAGAAGCGCCGGATTTGGGTTCCGAACTCCGCTCTTCCACCCGGTTATTCACCGAGGCCCTCTTATGTGGCGCCTCACCCAGTTCAGTTATGTGCTCCACCCAGGCCTACTGGTAGACTGCTTGTCAATGCGGGTCCACGTCCTACTTCAGGGATTTGCTTCACATGCGGAGAGCCAAGACACTATGCACGTGACTGCTCTCAAACCAACTATGCTCCACCCCCGTCTGAGAAGTCTGTTGGCCGTGGTAAGCCATCACGCAAGATAATCAGTGTCAAGACAGCTTCCACTGAACGTGGACATGTGCATCACGTCTCAGCTAAAGACGCTCATGATGTCGTTCTTGGTACACTCCTTGTCAACTGCCATCCAGCATCGGTTCTGTTCGACACTGGAGCATCTCACTCCTTTATTTCTGAAAGCTATGCTAACTTGCACAACATTTCATTTTGTGATATGCCCTCTCCACTAGTCATTCAAACTCCTGGATCCAAATGGCAAACTTCTAGTGTAAACCATGGTAATGAAATCCTTGTTGACAGCTTGTATTCCTTGCATCACTTATAGCCCTCAAGTCTACAGATATTAACAACATCTTGGGTATGGACTGGATGAAAGCTCATTATGCCAAGATTGATTGTTACACAAGGTATGTTCAGCTTACACACCCATCTGGCAAGATAGTCACTATCTCCACTAGAGCTGCAAAGCGCCAACTCTATTCTCTTAATGCCAGCCCTCTTCCAGACCTTGAAGATAGCCTGTTAGTCCATGACTTTCCGGTTGTCTTTCCAGAGGAACTGCCAGGTATTCCACCTAACAGAGATGTAGAGTTTGTCATAGATCTTATCCTAGGAACCGCCCCAATCTCTAGGAGACCTTACAAGATGGCACCCTTAGAGCTAGCTGAGCTTAAGAAACAACTCGATGAATCCTTGCAAAAGGGTTTCATCCGTCCTAGTTCTTCTCCCCGGGCTTGCCCCGTCCTCTTTGTCAAGAAGAAGGATGGTACGGACCGAATGGTTGTAGATTATCGTCCCGTTAATTTGGTCACGATAAAGAACAAGTATCCGCTCCCCAGGATCAATGATCTGTATGATCAGCTTGCTGGATCCTCAGTCTTTTCCAAGATGGATTTGAGGTTAGGCTACCATCAAATCAAGATCAGAAACGGGGACATTCCTAAGAAGGCTTTCATCACTCGTTATGGTCAGTACGAGTACACCATCATGTCCTTCGGTCTAACCAATGCTCCAGCTACATTCTCCCGCTTGATGAACTCGATCTTCATGGAGTACTTAGATAAGTTCGTCGTGGTTTACCTCGATGATATTCTTATTTACTCGAAGAATGAGGAAGAGCATGCCGAACATCTTAGACTTGTGTTAGAAAAACTCAAAGAGCACCGCCTTTATGCCAAGTTCTCCAAGTGCGAATTTTGGTTGCCAGAAATGACCTACCTAGGCCACGTGATATCTGGTAAGGGCATTGTTGTCAATCCCGAGAGAGTTCAGACCGTTCTTGATTGGACTCCGCCTGAAACAGTTAAGCAATTTAGGAGTTTCCTTGGTTTAGCCAGTTATTGTCGCCGCTTCGTTGAGAACTTCTCCAAAGTGGCCAAACCTCTCACGGAACTTCTCAAGAAAGATAAAAAGTTTGAGTGGTCCCCACAGTGTGAGCACAGTTTTCAGGAACTGAAAAGACGCCTGACTTCTGCTCCCATACTGGTGCCACCGGATTTCACTAAGGACTTTGTTATCTATTGTGATGCCTCACGACAGGGACTAGGTTGCATTCTTATGCAAGATCGTCATGTGATTGCCTATGCATCTCGACAGTTGCATCCACATGAGGATAATTATCCTACACGTGATCTAGAGCTTGCAGCCGTAGTCGATGCACTTAAGACCTGGCGACATTACCTTCTTGGTAAGCGTTGCGAGATTTACACCGATCACCAGAGTCTCAAGTATATCTTCACCCAACCAGATTTAAACCTTAGGCAAAGACGTTGGTTTGAGTTGATCTCAGATTAGGACTTAGGTATTACTTACACCCCAGGCAAGGTCAATGTCATGGCTGATGCGCTAAGTCGTAAGTCCTATTGCAACAATCTCATGTTGCAGCAGGGCCAATCACTTCTCCATGAGGAATTATGTAAGCTTAACCTTCACATTGCTCCTCGTGGAATCCTTTCTACCTTGGTGGCAAAACCTACTCTTCTGGATCATATCGTAGAAGCCCAGAAGCATGATACGGGGATTACCCGGATCAAGAGAAACATTGCCAAGGGCATTGCTGGTAGTTTCTCTATAGATGATCGACGTGTTGTTTTCTTCGGGAATCGCCTGGTGGTCCCCAAGAAGCAGCATATTCGGCAACTAATCCTTAAGGAGGCCGATGAATCTCCTCTCACGATTCATCTCGGTAGTACTAAAATGTATCAGGACCTACGCCAGAGGTTCTGGTGGACTAGGATGAAAAGAGAAATCGCTGAGTTCATTGCTAACTGTGATGTTTGTCATCGCGTTAAGGAAGAGCATCAAAGGCCTGCTGGCACCCTTCGGCCTTTAGCTATTCCTGAGTGGAAATGGGATAAAGTTGGTATGGACTTCATCACCGGCTTTCCCAGGACCAAGAAAGGGAATAATGCTATCTTCGTAGTCATTGATCGTCTTTCCAAAGTGGCTCACTTCCTACCTGTTCGAGAGAATATCACTGCTAGTCAGCTAGCTGACTTATATATTTCTCGAATAGTGTCACTTCATGGTGTTCCACTAGAGATCAATTCAGACCGTGGTAGTCTTTTCACTTCTCATTTCTGGGAGAGTTTCCAAACTGCCATGGGCACCCATCTTTCCTTCAGTACCGCTTTCCACCCTCAATCAAGTGGTCAGGTGGAAAGGGTCAACCAAATTCTCGAAGACATGCTTAGAGCTTGTGTTATCTCATTCGGTATGGATTGGGAGAAGTGTCTTCCCTTCGCCGAGTTTGCTTATAACAATAGCTACCAATCCAGCCTCAAGAAAGCTCCTTTTGTGGTTCTGTATGGACGAAGATGTCGAACACCTTTGAACTGGTCAGAAACCGGTGAAAGCCAATTCTTTGGACCGGATATGATCCAGGAGGTAGAAGAGCAAGTTCACATCATTCGTGAGAATTTGAAAACAGCCCAATCTCGTCAAAAGAGCCAGTATGACCGTAGTCATAAGGAAGTGGCTTATGAAGTTGGCGACAAAGCTTACCTTCGGGTTACCCCTTTGAAGGGTACCCATCGATTCGGTATCAAGGGAAAGTTGCCTCCTCGTTACATTGGTCCTTTTCACATTCTCGCTAAACGAGGAGAGGTTGCCTACCAGTTGGAACTACCCCCACATCTTTCCCGAGTACATGATGTCTTCCATGTCTCTCAACTCAGTCGTTGCTTCTCGGATCCCATCCGTGGAGTAGACCACGAAACGCTTGATCTCCAAGATAAGCTCACATATCGAGATTACCCTGTTTGCATCCTTGATCAAGCAGAGCGTGTCACCCGACGTCATAACATCAAGTTTCTCAAGGTTCAGTGGTCTCATCATTCCGAGGGAGAAGCTACCTGGGAGCGAGAAGATCGTCTTCGACTTGAGTACCCCGCTTTGTTTCCGCCGACTCCTGAATCTCGGGACGAGATTCTTTCGAGTGGGGGCGAGTTGTCACATCCCTAGTTCTCGTATGACCTAGGCTAGCCTTCATGTTTGCATCATGTTTAAATTTCATTGAAATTTGAAATGGGGATTTGTGAAACCCTCAGAATCATTCTGGAAATGACCCAAATAAAAAAATTGCTCCAAAAAGTTCCAAGAAAATGTTCATGTTGCTCTGTGAAAATATTGGACAGAGATAAAAATCAAACTAACATTTTCAGGAGCTCATAAGTATTTATTTTGGGCATTTGGAATTAATGCAGTAATTTTTTGCTTTGGATATATATTGTTATATATATAATATTGTCCAAAAATTATGCCAGTAGTTGAGGAGCTCTGGAATAATACCACTAGCCCCTACAAAAATTGGCATAAGAAAATAAAATGGTTTAGTATTTTTATTAAATCAAACAAATGTCAGAAAAATAGAAAAGAAAACAAAATAGAGAAAGCTTACCTGGGTTACCGCGGCCTGGTACTGTGCAGCCGGCCTCGCCTAGCGGCCCAGCAGGCCGGCCCAGCCAGCTGGCCGCGCCAGTCACCCCTACCTCTCGCCAGGAGGCTAGGGGTGCGTGGTCGCCGCGCGCATGCACGCGCTGCGCAACCTCCTGCTTCTGCAGACGCGGGAGAGGCTCCTGGAGCCGCCGCGTACTCCCCCGACCCCCTATCACTGTCCCCCCGAGTCGATCCCCTCCTCTGCCGCCTCCCCCTCGCTTTTTCTCTCAAGGCCGAGCACTGCCGTCGCCGCATCTCGTCGCCGCCGCAGCCACCGTCTCCCCCTCGCCCTCTCTCCATGTCTGCGAGCTCCACCTCCTCGCTCTGAAGCTCTCCGCCGAGCCACGCAAGCCGGAGCGCCCCGTGGAGCAGTCGTCGTCGCCATCTTCGCCTCCGGCCGCCGTGGATCCCCATCGCCACCCCGCCGACTCCAGCCTTCCCCGAGCTCTCCGACGACGTCCCCGAGTCCGCTGTGAGCCCCGCTGTCGACCCGCCCCCTCTCCTCTGCTCCTCCGGCGCCCTCTAGCCCCGTCTGCCACCACGGCCGTAGCTCCTCACCGCCGTTCATGCCGCCGCCGTCATCCTGGCCAGCGCAGCTCGTGGCCGCGCATGCCAACACGCTCAGCAGCCCCTCAGCAAGCCCACGCCGCCAACCGCAGCCCCTGCCGTGCACCGCAGCGCTGTGCGCGCACCCAGCCGAACTCTAGCCGCCGCCTCAAGCTCGATTTCGGCGATCTCCGGTCGTCCCCGCCTCTCCCACTTACTCCAAAAGACGCAGACGGGCCCCGGCTCCTCGCCCGTGGTCTCCACGGCTCTTTTGGTCACCGGGAATGCGATCCCGAGCCCCTCCGCCGCGTTCGGCCTCACCGGCGGCAAAACGCCGGTGGGGTTTGACCCTTTGACCTCGCCGGCCCGTCAGGTGGGCCCCATGGGTCAGGTGATTAGCTTAAGGCTAATCACCATCTAACTAAACCCCTGAGTAACTGACGCATGGGCCCAACCCCATTAACTAAACCAGTTTATGCTTAATTTAATTTAGGATTAGCCACAGACACTGACGTGTGGACCCCACACGTCAGGTTTGACCTGGTCAGCCGACTTTGACTTGCTGACGCAATGCTTTTGTCATGCTAACGCAATATATCATTTTTCTGGTTTAAAAAATAAATCAGGAAAATCCAGAAAATGTTATAAACTTCAAAAATTCATAGAAATTCAACCATACCTCAGATTGAAATAATTTATATATGAAAAATGATCAGGAAAATTCTATCTATCCATCTGTACCATTTTCATGCATGACAAACCAACCTATACATGCTGTATATATGAAAACACACTTATGGCATTTAAAGGGATTTAAATTAGAGTTGCATTTGAACCTTTGGTTCAAATGGACCTCTTCCAAGTTGAATGCTAAATGCATTAGCTCAAAACACATCACATATTCATGCCATATTCATGCATCATATTGTTGCATATGCTTGTGTTTGATTGTCGACACCGTTCCTTCTCGGTTGGTCCTGCTGCGGAGACCGATCCAGAGTACCTGTCAGAGGAGCTGTGCCCCCTGTTGATCTACCAGGCAAGCAAACCCCCTTGTTCATTCCGATACAACCCTACTCTCTCACTCCTGCTCTCATTTATTGCATTAGGACAACAATGATTCAACTGCTACTTTATGCTGCGGTAGTTGAACCCATTCCTCTGCATGACCTGTCATTGCCACAGTAAATAATTAAAACCCACTAGCATGTGTAGGAGTTGATTGAGCCATATTATGTTCCAACCATGCATTGCCTGCTATTGCTTAGAGTATGTCAGGTCTGATTCATCAGGAATGAATTGGAGTGGTATGATATGTTCTAGTGCTGAGAGTTAAGCGTGTGAACACGATTTGGTAAAGGTAGCGGTGAGAGGCCATGTAGGAGTACATGGTGGGTTGTCTCACTAGAACCGTCCCTAAGAACTGAGTTCTTTGTATGTTGTCCAATGACTAGATACTACCACACATTGGGTTCCGGTAACTCGACCCCTCTCGACTTATTAGCCAACTTGATCTCTGTCCAGGAGTTGCAATTAGTTTCTAGTGTTTGTAGGTAGTGTTAGTAGTCTACCAGGTAGCACCCGGCCAGGTGGGCTTGGGACAGACTAGGCACAGTGGCACGGCGTACCAAGTGACACCCGGATGGTGGGCTTGGGAACCTTGCTCACATTGTTTGGGGCCGTGTGTGACACCCCGGCCGGACCTCCTTGCGGATGGAACCCGAATAGGTGATAAACCTGGATGAGAGACTTGTGTGGTTAGTCAGGTCGTGGCTGACACCCATGCCAGGCTTCCGCTTGAAGGTTGCCGAGGTACATGACGTGTACATGGTGATAAGTGGTGAGAGCGTGTGTGAAGAAGTACACCCCTGCAGGGTTATCATGATCTATTCGAATAGCCGTGTCCTCAGTTATGGACTTCTTGGAGGCTTACGTGGTACATAGACAACTTAAAGTGGATACTCTAAAATGCTCAAGACAAGTGTGAGTGCTATGGATGGCCTTCTCATAGAGAGACGGGGATGAATCCATAGTAGTGTATTGCCGTGGTGATTAGTGGACTCGTGTGTGCTGCCTCACCCCAAAGAAGTTTCTCGTTGTCGTAGAACATGATAGCCACTGAGTCAAAGCTGGCTTGCTGCAACTAAACCCACATTACCTTTCTGATACAAATGCATGTATGATAGGATCTGATGTAAGTCTTGCTGAGTACCTTTGTTCTCACGTTTGCTTTATTTATGTTTTGCAGGTGAGACATCTGTCTCACTAGTAGTACCACTTGGAATTCGATGAGTAGCTTGTTACCTTAGCTACGATCATGTACCCTTGGGAAGGACTTGTAGATAGTCAGGTTTCTCAGCCTTTTTCTTTTGTAGTGTCTATACTCAGACATGTAATGCTTCCGTTGCTTGTATGCTCTGAATGATGGGTCATGTGACCCATGTTTGTATTTAATGCTATGTGGCTCTTCTGGGCCTTTATCTATATGAGTTCGCGTTATGTTGTGATGCCATGTTGTACAGCGCATACTTGCATGTTATGAGTACGTGTAACGTGTATTGCTATGTGTGGGATCCGACAACCTGGTTGTCTATCCTTGGTAGCCTCTCTTATGGGGAAATGCATTCTAGTGCTTCCACCGAGCCATGGTAGTCCGGTACAGCCCGGTTTACCCAGAGTCCTGCTTGCCCAGCACTAATGCTCCGGAACACTTAGACTGGCCGGCATGTGATTCACTTTGTTCCTGTGTCGGTCCCTTCGGGGAAATGTCACGCGGTGACATCCGGAGTCCTGTCTAGCCTGCTACAGCCTGGGTTCCCGGAGCCCTGTTAGCCCAGTTGCTACAACCCGGATTCACACGATGCTGACCGACATGCTCGATGTTGTTTCATGTATGCATGTCCCTGTAAGTTAGTGCCACTTTGGGTTCACGACTAGTCATGTCGGCCCGGGTTCTCTGTCATATGGATGCTAGCGATACTATCATATATGTGAGCGAAAAGGCGCAAATGGTCCCGGGCCATGGTAAGGCGATACCCGTGGGAATACCGTGCGTGAGGCCGCAAGGTGATATGAGGTGTTACATGCTAGATCGGTGTGACTTAGAATCGGAGTCCCGACATTTCGTCACAAGTTTATGGTTAATATCACAAAGATAGTTAATGTTTGCATAATTCCTCAGACCATGAGAGTATCGAGTTCCTTCGTGCTTGCTTGGTGAACTTTGGGGTTTGTTAAACGTCATCTGTAACTGGGTGGCTATTACGGTGGCTTACGGGTTCACGAAAAAGTATGGCAAGTAACAAGATAGCTCAAGATTGGGATTTGCACCTTCGATGATGGAGAGATATTCTTGGGCCCTGTCGGTGTTATGATATCCATAATCGTCTGGCTAGACACCTTGTGATTTGATCACTGGGATGCCGGAACATGGAAACGAGAAAAGAGAACAAAACCGGTAACGAGGTAACTTGTATGGTGGACAAATTGTTCGTCCACGGGGATGCAAGAAATCTCACCTCGGGTCTTCGTGACATATCGCGAAGCAACAAGAATAGCTCACTGCAACTGGAGGTTCACTCGAATCTCATTCGTGTGGGTATAGGGGTCAATATGGGTGTGCACGGCTCTGATGTTGATCATTGGTCGGAAGGGGTTCTGGGTCATGTCTATACTTCACCGAACCTATAGGGTCACACGCTTAAGGGTCATCTATCTGCTGAATACTAGACAGGGAGTCTGAGAGAATATCATCGGAAAAGTTTCGGACACTGGAAAGGTTTCGGACAGCGGAAAAGTTCCGCAAAGAGAGGTCATCGGATGAGTTTCGGTGAAACCAAAAAGTTGTTTCGGGATATACTATTAAGTCAAATTGGTTTCGGCACATGCCTGATAATTCTTGGAGGGTGCCAAAATCATTCTGGAAACTTTTGGGAATTTTCCGGTATAAAAACAGGAAATGTTCTGGAGCTGCTGGAGCCACTTTAGATGCGTTTCACAGATGAAAATCACTAAACCGAAATTATTTCAGAATGCGTTGAAAATAATTTTAGTGGGTACTGCAAATGTTCTAAGCCCACATAAATATTTTCAGTTCGAACGGACACTGAAAAATGTCGTCGTGAATAGTGAAAGTGCCTTTTGGGATATTTTTGGAGAGCCACCTTTTTGGACTTGGTCAAAGTTCTAGAAGGAAATGGCTTACAAGGGAAGGAACCCCATTTGGGGGCCCCCCTAGGGGTGGCTGTCCATGGGTGGTGGAGCTCCTTGGAGCTCCACATGGCATCCCATTTTGTCCTTAACACCCTCATGTGTGACCTAATGCATGGGAGTTTTTGGTAATTTGTGGAGGCACACTACCCCTTGGTTTTCCTATAAATAGAGGAGGTGAGGGCTGCCATCTCTTCATCCCTTTCTCTCATACACATGTCATGACTTTTCTAGCTTCTCTCTCCCTCCCAGCAAAATAGGTTCGTAGAGCCAAAAGGCTGTCTGGGTTCCGGCTGGAACTAGTTCTGGAAGGAAAGGCCCTGCCGGATAGCTGACACCGTATGTGTGCAACCCCGTAGAGAGATTGCAGTTTCGATCTTTTGCCCGAGGGGCTGTTCGAGTATCCTCCCGAAGGGCTATCCAAGTTATCGTCCGAGTTTTGAGGGTCCTCCCGAAGGGCTGTCTGCGACTTTGTCCGGGGGACTATCCGACCGCCCCCCGAGGGGCTGTCCGGAGAGGGAGTACATCCTCTTGATTGGTAGGTTGTAAATCCTAGCTGCGGGGATCTGCACCGACTCTTCTTCCGCCACTCTTCGAGTTGGTATGGATCAGATCAAACCTTGTATGCAGTCTCCATAGTGCTCGCTATACCGAAATTTTTGTTTCCTGTCACATTCCCCTACACAAAATTTTTGTGAGCATATTATTCTAGCCATTGATTGCTGAAGGGTGAACATAGGTATGTACACACGGTAAGCATTACAGGATTTCACTACTTCCAAATATAGAGTTCTCCATATTCACATTTACTTCCCTAATGTATGGTTAGATGAAACCTATAGTGTGATGCATGTTTCTACATTAACATCGGACGGAAACAACTTACACGCGCCGTCCCAGCAATACATGGTGCCATCTCCTTTGTCGATCGCATATATGATGCCATTGCGTTCAATAGAATCACAGAAGTGTGTATCAGCTTTGACGATGATCCACTGTGAGCCGAGATGTCTCCAGCTAAAGAATGCACCGGCGGAAAGATAGGTGAGTCCCTTGTCAAACAAGGAAATTAGCTTGAAGTCTACGTAATCCGCCTGTCATGTGGGCACTTGGCAGATTACAATCTTCTGCAAAACAAGGTGCGTCCAACTGATGACGTAATCTAGATGACTTGGACCGTGACGGTAAAACTCTATATCATCCAACGAAGGAAGGATAATCTCATGGGAGGTCTGGAAGTTCACGAGAACCAACTTTTTCCCATCTTCTCTGACGGCAGCCATCCAGTGGGAGTTCATGCCGACCCAGTACATACCTGCAAGAAGTTTTGGGCGATGGTGATCAGATCAAAGTCGAGGGAAATGATGTACGGCGACCCACTACATACCTACAAAGAAGTTTTGGCTAATGGAGGTCGGATTGAAGTCGAGGGGCATCATGTACGCCTCCGTATCATGGTGAGAAAATCTCGCAAGACCAGATTGCAACAAGCAGGGTGTATTGGAAAGCTTTGGCCTCGCTTCGATGATGGCCGTGTGCATGCCCCTCAAGCATGCAGCCAGCCATAGGGCGCTCAACGTATCCATACACGAACAATAGAGGTCGAGGATGTCACTAGGGAGATTGCTCCAATCGCGACTCATATGGATGATGCGCGATTCGTGTTCGGCCATGGTGGAGTTTGGAAGGTGGGGTTTTGGGGGGCTTGATTTACGGGGGAGAAGGCTCTCGGTGCTGGAGCGGCTAGCGAGGGAATAGTGGTACTGGGGGAGGCGAGCGAGGTGAGGGTACGTGGGGGCACAGTGAGATGATGAAGAGTGACTTATTTTTTGTGTGAAAATGAAGAGTGACCTCAGGATCTCCGGCAAGATGGATATGAAGATGGAGTGGTGCTAGGGGAGAGGAAGACAAGGCGAGTCATGCTATACATCGGCGGTGACAGTGACGGCATAGTGCACAAGGTGAGGCTGACTTTGGTAACCCAGACACGCCGCCTGGACTGGTGTCACCTCGGGCGCAGGGTCTTGTCACTTCACCATGAGGACCGGATGAATAATACAATAGTATTTTGACCATCAAGTGTACCATAGTTGTACTACTACTACTACTACTACTACTACTACTACTACTACTACTACTACTACTACTAGTAGTAGTAGTAGTAGTAGTAGTAGGAGTAGTAGGAACATGAGTAGTACTCCCTCCCTTCCGGTTTATAGGGCTCAAATCTCAAATCTCATCAACCAAGGCATTTGGTGAGTGGAGGAATGTATATCGTACTTTACAAAACTAACCCAATTAAACTCATGCATTAATTTGGATTAATTACAGTGCATGTATGCTTGGCCACTAGATGAGTAGGAACATTGCATGCATTGGTGTGTTCCTTTTTAATTCTTGCATGCAAAGATTGAATGCGCATTGGAAACTAAAAATGAGATGGAGATGAGCCCTTTAAATTGGAAAAAACCAAAAAGTTGAGATAAGCCTTATAAACCAAAAAGGAGGGAGTACTCCCATGCTAGCATTCCTCTAGGTTCACTTCATCCTCCAGGTATCATCCATATTGCGAGAAGAACCAAATTCTCGTGCATGCGGAAGCGCAAAGAAGGACTTTTATCCGCTTGCATAGGTTCCACCTGTCAGGAGGGGTGCAGAAATAAAAAGGAATCATAAAATATCTCGCCACGGTGATTCGAAAGAGTGACCTCAACTAGCCAGTGGCACATGTAGCGCTAGAAGGATGGGAACGTATAGGGACAAGCCCCACTCCTCAGTCTACCCGCGTAGCCTATTCGTTTAGTCTACCTAGCCGTCTAATCAACTGCCTGCAGGCCACTTCTCCCATTTACTTCTCTATCAGGAACCGTTTTTCCTTGGCTTCTTCACTACTCCTTCATCTTCATTTGCATCCAAACCACAGTGCATTCACATTGTTTTAACCTATTCACATCCTCCTGGAGTAATTCCGAAGCCCCTATAAATAATCATCTTCTTGAGTTAGACTAGCCATCTAATCCTAATTCTCGAAACCATAGCCCTCTGGTCCAGCGGTTCCAAATGGCGAAAGAGATTGAGATGTAGGTTTTTAGCGTCCAACATGTCCTCGTCGAAGGCTCGTTGAGCATAGTTGCCACAGTCACCGACCACCCAAGGGTTGTTCGGAAGTGGATCAACAATGTATCCAACTCCCTCCAAAAGGTGAAGATGAAGGTCATCGGTCTCGATGCAGAGTACACGGAGCGTTCCACTGGGAAGATCCAATGCGCCTCGTCCAACAGCTGTGCCTCGAAGATGATGTTTTGGTGTACCACATCATACACACGCCCTCCATACCAGGTGAGCTTCATGATTTTTTGTCTCGGGAGGACATATACTTCTGTGGGACAGCCATCGCAAGGGATAAACAGAAGTTGGAGCCATACAACCATGATTTGAAAAGCATCGCTGACGTACAAACCAAAATAAAAATTCATGTAGAAGATTGTGATAAACCGACACCATCCCTATTTGACGTAGCAAATTTTGTGCTCTGAACAAATGTTCAGAAGGGTGATGAGACGCTAGTATTAAGGTCGTCTGGATGGGAGAATTATCCCTTGACGTACAAGCGGATAAAATATGCTGCCCTCGATGCCCGTGTGAGTTTTGAGATAGCTGCAAGGTCCAGAGAGCTTGTTGCGAAGCTGTCTCCCATAGAAAATGAGAACAACAACAAGAATAAGATGCTGCACCAGCAGCAGGGCATTATGGATGGATGAACTATTTCCTCTGTTGTAAAAACTTATTCCCTCTCTGTGTATATTGATATAGATGGACTATTTCGATGGTGTGCATGTCTTTGGAACAAGTAGTAGCATGGGTCCGCTTGACTATAAGGAACTATTTATCCGCCTAGCTTTCTCTACTACTCCTTCCAGTGATCGATATGCAATGCAAGTGTCCGTAGACATGACAGCTTGTCCATGGAAGTTCAACTAAGGCGACCATCACGTTTCATCCACTGCCACTCGCGATTCCCATGACGCTGCTCCAACCCACGGCACCACGTCCCCCGACATGCGCCTCACCCCTCTCGGCCGCACTGCCCCTCTGCCTTTGTGTGCATGACATGTGGGCCAACTGAAATGCGGCGAGCATCAAGTTTCTACCACAGCCACACGCGATTCCCACGATGCTGCTCGAACCCATGACACCATAGGTCCCCCGACCTGCGGCTCACCCCTCTTGGCCCCACTGCCCCTCTGCCTTCGGGAGCATTACATGTGGACCGGCCACCTATCGGGTCCACATGTTATTGACTCAAAGGCAGGTGTCGTAAGGCGCTGAAGCTCAGACCCGAGGGCCCCGAGAGGTAAATGTAACTCCTGCGCCAGGCCTTGTGGTGCTACCGCTGCACGAACTCATGGCAAACTCGAGATTTGTTTCTTTACTATACATGCACGCAACGATTTAATGGACATTGTAATCTCAACATGTGATGGGGAGCTCTAAATTTGAATTTGAAACATATAAAACAAAAAAAAATTCAAAACCAATAAACCGGGAGAGAGGGAGTATCCCGTAGGATGTGCCCCATACGAAAAAAGTCCCTTGGTTTGTCACCACGAAGATGCGGTTAGAAAGGAGCAGAGCGTCTTCGTACTCGTACGGCAAAAAATCAGCCGCAGACAACATCGTCCACCTTTGACCGCCATGTGCAAGGTTCGTGCTATCTTCCTCAATCTCACCATGGTTCCATCGTACCAATTCAGGCGGTGGCCCGTTGCATGGCTGATCCCAATGTTGGACAAAGGTTCTACGAGAATGGTGTCACCGTTGTAAATGTTGTGCAAATTGATGTGTGTACCCTCCCGTACCTATGCAAGCCAATCTCCACTCGCACCGAGCCTAACCTGTGAAACAGTGGGCAGGGGAGAATTAGGAAATGGACATGGAAGTAGTCTTTAGAATGCATTTACTACGTGATCAAACTCATCTTACCTGCTCATCGGACAAAATCCGAGTGCCCCTCAATGTCGGTGTCAACTTGCAACTACGGCCATGCCGTGATGGAGAGACCCCCAAGGAAACATCCTCGTGCGTTGCACAGAACATCAAGATGCATTTGTATGAGTAGTTTATCTTGTGAGAGAAAAGGATGAACGAGGGAAGGCCTTATTTGCAAATGTGGAGAGGGGTGTCGGTTTCTTTTTGCAAAATTGCCACAGTTTTCTTCCTATCCATCAGATATAAATCAGATGGCCTATATTACAGGGTGGCAGGCACACCATCATCACCAACTCTGTTTTTTATAAGAGTAGAGACTAGCAAGATGCCCATGCGTTGCACGGAACATCAAGATCTTGTGGGAGAAAAGGATGAACGAGGGAAGGCCTTATCTGCAAATGTGGAGAGGAGTGCGGGTAAATTGTCATAGTTTCCTTCCTATCAGTTAGATATAGATCGGACGGCCTATATTGCAAGATGGTAGGCACACCATCATGACCAACTCTGCTTTTTATAAGAGCCTATATTGCAGGATGGCAGGCACACCATCATCACCAACTCTGCTTTTTATAAGAGCTCTTATAAAAAGCAGAGTTGGTGATGATGGTGTGCCTGCCATCCTGCAATATAGGCCATCCGCTTTATATCCGACGGATAGGAAGGAAACTATGGCAATTTTGCAAAAAGATACCCACACCCCTCTCCACATTTGCAAATAAGGCCTTCCCTCATTCATCCTTTTCTCCCACAAGATAAACTACTCATACAAATGCATCTTGATGTTCCGTGCAACGCACGGTCATCTTGCTAGTGTAAGAGGGGTGTGGGTATTTTTTTGCAAAATTGTCATAGTTTCCTTCCTATCGGTCAAATATAAATCGGACGGCCTATACTGCAGGATGGTAGGCACACCATCATCAACAACTCTGTTTTTTATAGCAGTAGAGTAGGGATAGTGATAGAGACTACTACTACCAATGTGCTAGCCCATGCGTTGCAATGGATCCAAAGTAGTAGAATAATACTTGTTCACGACTTGAAATATAAACACTCTAGTTTTGATATACATATATCAGTAAAATTAAATCATGCTTCACTCAAAATATATTCCTCGGGCTATTTTGATGGTCTGAAGATATCAGGTTTAAAAAAATTGGAGCTATTTTTTAAAATTTTGTAGCATTTTCACGGCATCCAGTGCACCTAAGCGTCTGAAAAAAATTGAGTTTGGGTCGGTGGCACACCCTGCGGCAAGATGCCCATGTGAGCTTCTTTTATAACTAGCAAGATGCCCGTGCATTGCAGGAAACATCAAGATGCATTTTTTTACAAAACACCTGTTGTGATTGACCCTTGCAGGAGTAATCCCATGTGTAAAAACTAATGATATCTCGAGAATTTTATCGGAAAAATGATATCTTTGGAACAATTTTTCTCTACTACTGCTCCTTGCAGTGAGCGGTATGCAATGCATGTGTTAGCAGACATGATAGCTTGTCCATGGAAGTTGAACCATGACGACCATCACATTTCTTGTTTCTACCACTGCCACACCCACACGCGATTCCCACGATGCCGCTCCAACCCACGTCACGACGTCCCCCGACGAGCAGCTCATCCCTCTCGGCCCCTCCGCTCCTCTGCCTTTGTATGCATGACATGCGGGCCAGCTGAACTGCGGCGACCATCAACTTTCTACCACAACCACACCCAAGTGGATGCGGTTTGCCTGCTCCGCTCCTGTGCTTCGATCCGTACTCCCGCACCATCGAAATTTCATCCAGCGTCTGTGACACATTTCGTCCCGAGCATCAATACTCAGGTGGAGTACTTTTGTACTATAGGCAGTACCCGCCGGTGTGGCCATCCAAGGCCACGCCACCACCGGCCGGTTCATCTCGAACAAGTGAGTTGCGAACCACGCCACCACCATGAGAATGACATGTGGGCCAGCCGCATTTAAGGTCCACATGTCATTGACTCATAGGCCGGTGCACTAAGCCACGGAAGCTTGGTCCCGTGGGCCCCAAGAGGGAAATGTAACTCCTAGACATGCCTTGTGGTGCTTCCGCAGTACGAGCTCGTGCCAAACCCGAATGAGATTTGGTAACCAACTAGTAAGGTACACATGCATTGCACCCAAATCTCTACTCTCTACTCTCTATATCTATATCTATACTCTTATACTACTCTTATAAAAAACAAAGTTGGTGATGATGGTGTGCCTGCCATCCTGCAATATAGGCCGTCCGATTTATATCTGACGGATAAGAAGGAAACTATGGCAATTTTGCAAAAAGATATCCACACCCTCTCCAAATTTGCAAATAGGGCCTTCTCTTGTTCATCCTTTTCTCCCACAACATAAACTACTCATACACATGCATCTTGATTTTCCATGCAACGCATGGGCATCTTGCTAGTTATGAATAAATACGTACACACTCTATCAACGAGCCCCATCAGACACCAAATTTCTTGGCTTCCATGCTACAGCTAGATCTTCCTCTCATTTCTGTTTTCCAACCCGGCGGCAGGCGGGGTACGGTTTGCCAATGGTCGGTTTGCTCAATGGCGGTCCCTCATGAAAGTGAAAATGCTAGGCAACACGCCTTCCCTAGCTATGTGGCGTGCCGGATGGGCCGTGGAGTACTCCCGATTCCCGGGCGTGTGGGGGTGCGACGCGAACATGACATGCCTTTTCCTTTTACTGGCAATGTGCCCTTGCGTTGCAACAGATCCAAAGTAGAAGAATAGTAGTACTTCTTCACAAACTTGAAATAAATCACTCTTGTTTTGACATACTCCTAATATATTACTTTTCACTCAAAATATATTTCTTAGGCTGTTTTGATGAGGTGAGGGAGGGATGTGGTTGCTTCCAAGATAATAATGGGATTTTTTGCAAATTGGAGCCGAGAAGTGGGCTATTGTTGCAAAAAAGCCCAACTTACCTCACAACCGTTAGATGCAGATCTAATGGTCAGAAATGACGGATGGCAGACACACTACCATCACCAACTGAGTCTTTTATAGGAGTAGGAGTAGAGAAAAAAGTATAAATTATAACATTTGGTTCTGCTCCTTGGCACGATCGATACATAGAAATAATGATTACTTTCAAAAACAGATAGAAATAACGATTGGAAATGCTAGGGCGGGGCTATTTCTGCCAGATAAGCAGGGTACGTAGTAGCTAGGTTGGTGCATCGTCGATTTGGTCACATGCAGTCCGACATGTTCTAGTGTTTCTAGCAAGATGCCCGTGCATTGCACGAAGTTGATGGAAAAGGTAAGCACAACTTATAAATTGACAGATGGAGTACTAGTTACAGTGATGCATAAAATTAAGCAAAGGGATCGCCTATGTCGGTATTGACTGGAACGAGAATGCAATAGCACAATAAGAATTAAGGCCATGATGATGCGATCGGAGTGGTGGTTATAGGAGGCAAGAACAAAGATGCATCCATGAACGTACGACCTCCTCCTCCTCCTTAACTTAGTGCGCCGGGCCACCACCGGCGGCTAAGGAGCGGTGGCTTTTGTGGCGAGGTCAAGGTGCTTCTCAGCAAAGGCATCCATGTCTTCCATCCTGTTGAGGAAGGCCAACGTCGTAGCGTTCTCAATGGCCTTGTAGATACCTATGTACACGATTTGCTCATACATGTGGATGTGTAGGTCGACGAATTCTTGCAGGGCGAGGCGCCTCGCGGCGAGCGCAACCTCTAGGTGGACATTCTTCGTGGCGTCGGCGGGCAGTCGCAGGGCCACTAGTGCTTGAAATAGGTTCCAACCATGGAGGACGATTAGGGTGGCAGGCAATGAGGAGCCTGGGTGCGCGGGCTGGAAGAGTACGGCGATGTCGTCCCTGAGCTTCTTGAGGACAGTGAACTTGTTGGTGTTGGCAACGATCATCTGGTCCAACTGAGAGTCGTAGTTGGCGTCGACGGCGGCCATCCACCAGCCGGTCGCGAACACCATCTGGAGACGATCCTCGGCGCCATGCCGCATGTCGGCATTGTGGACCATCTGGCATAGTCGCTTGCCGCTCGCGCGCATCGTTGCCATGGGTCTGGAGTGAGCACTTTTGCGCTTAGTATAGGTGTTTAGGCAAATGCTTAGGTGCGTACGATGTGGTAGATGCATTGGAATGGAGGGGTGCCTTTATATGCGTGCAAACTGCGTTGCATTCACATCGTGCAGCCTCTTTTCCCGGTCCTCCTCCCATTACTTCCCTCATGCATGCACGATGCTAATTGAAGGAGAATGCATCATTGGTCATTCAACATTTCGGGAACCGCTACCCCTCCCTCATCTGCATTAAAGTCGTATCGGGAACTGTGCCACCCAGTGTCAAATCGAATAGTACTGCACCGCTTGCTGCATGAAACCTTGCCTCCATCAAACCCCTTCGTTAAACCCGCATGCAAACCGAGAAACCTACTCCGGCCACACGTCCGTTCATGAGTACGCCGGAATTAAACGCAACACCGGCCGAGCTCCTCCCGTCCGCCCTCAGTTTAAACGAGGCCAGATGATAGCCAAGCTCCTACCGTCTGCCCCCTATTTAAACGAGGCCAGACAGACAGCGGGCAAGAATCACACCCCTCCGCTGCTCCCCCATCTCCTCCTTCACCATTTTCTCCACTCTTCCGATGGATACCGAGGAGCCTTTCTCCGGCATACTACCCGGCTGGGTGGCCTGCCGATCCCTC
The DNA here is from genome assembly GCF_018294505.1 of Triticum aestivum. NCBI lineage: Eukaryota > Viridiplantae > Streptophyta > Magnoliopsida > Poales > Poaceae > Triticum > Triticum aestivum. The sequence continues at coordinate 667,064,903 of NC_057800.1, forward strand.
CGGATACGGCCGAGGCCGCTCGGTGCTTCATCAACCTCGCTTGGCCCGACGGAGCCAGTTGCCACCCAATCCGGCGCGTGCTTTAGCAACTCGCTGCTCCAGTTCAGCTCGATGAGGAGTGGCGAGTTGCTCCACACTGGTACGGCGGCGAGCACCCCGGTACGGGCGTCGTCGCTGCCATGTCGTACCGCGCCACCCGTGTCTGTGGTGGCTGCGCTTTCTGTGTGTGTGGGCGCACCTCCCATGCCTACGGAAACGCCATGCAGGCAGAGACAGAAGCCGGGTGCATGGAGAGCGACGAGTCGATGGCCAACTTCTCCGTGTCTACTGCCATCATCAAGGAGAAGTAGAACACGGGAGGATGCCACCACTTGGGTCCTGTCGGGAATATACCCCGTGGTATGACCCGGACGGAGTTATAACCCGACTAGGACTTGGTAAACCGGTAGATGGTAAACCGGCAGAGAGTTAAGACAGACAGTTAAGACAGATGGTTATAACGGATGGTAATCTGGCAGATGATAAGTCAGATGATAACACGAAAGGTGTTAAGTGGGATGATAACCCGACATGTGGTAAGTCAAATGATAACCCGGCAGATAGTCATAATCTGGCATACAGTCATACCCTGACAGACAATCATAACCCGGCAGACATAGTCGCCTGGGGTTAACAAGCCCGAGACGTTAAGAAGCCCATGATGTTAAGAAGCCCATTAAGAGAAGTCAAAATAGTTTAAGTCTTAATCCGAGTTGGACTCTACATGTAAACCGCCCCTTCAACATATATAAGGAGGGGCAGGGCACCCCAAGGGGGGGGGGTAATAATCGTAAGGGTTAGACATAACTAGGAGAGCTGGTTTACGGCGACTCCCTCATGAGCATAATGAGACCTAGCCACAAACATCATGTAGGGTTGTTACCGGATGATGTTTCTCGGGACCCGAAGCTGTCTAAATCCTCGTCTTGTGTGTTGCGTCTCTTGATTCCGCTCAACACCTCTCAAGCTACCACATAGATGCGTTCACCTCATGACTAAGTCCTCACACTAGGACATCTACCGTGACAATTCCACGACAGTTGGCGCCCACCGTGGGGCTCACGCATGGTGGTGTTGAGTACTTGGAGGGATCTTTCCAGGGATCAAGAAGTTTGCAGTTTTCCGTGGCTATCCCATGTCTCGAGAAAATTTCATGGGATGGAAAAAGGTTGTAGCGGAAAGATCAACATCATCAATGAGCAGTAAAACAACAATTTCAGATTCGATCCCCACAAGTTAGAATTCTGCAAGTCGCCAAGCCAAGTCAAGTCGCCAAGTCAAGGCCTTAATCAGATCACGTTCATCTTAATTGAAGAGTCAAAGTCAAAAGGAAGGGAATGTGGCCACGGACTCGGTTATCCCCGCCGGCTTGATGCTTCTATCGTGGCCTCTCTCCGAGCCGCCGCCGTGAGCTGCTGCCTCGCGGACTTCCTAAGCCGCCCTGCCGGTTTGCTGCCTTCACCACGACCATCCAATTCCGACTCGCCCTTGCTCGGCCTCTGCTCCAGGCCGCGTCCACACCCGCATCTCCACCAAGCTTCCTTCGGGTCGGCTCGACATCACCAAGGTTCCACCGCAATCCTTCTCATACGTGTGCAAATTGCTGCTTTCGAGTTGTCAACACCCCTACACGAGCTGGCCGTTGATTTGTTTCGCCTGTGAACGGTCTCTGCCTTGTGTAGAGTCGCTATCGTCTTGTTGACCCGCTGCTGTCACGGGCCACCTCATCGGTCGTCCTCTCCGTGGCGACTTGCCTCAAAATCGAATGTGTTACCCGCGGGCCACCGTTTGCCTGGGCCGCCTCCTACATCGAAACCTCGTGAGCCGCCGCGTCCAGTGAGTTTCTTCCTGCTTCGAGTTGCCCGACTCTGCCTCACTGAGCCACCCGAACCGTTCGTCAGCCTTTAACCGCCAGCCAAGCCGCCATCAAAGCACTTCACGGCTGTGGACGCAGGAGGCGCCACCTCTGCCTCTATTACAACCCGTGGTTGAGAGTGCTGCACCTCGCGTCCGTCAAGCCGCCTTCACCGTGGCTCGCCTTCATCGACCCACCGGCTGCATCACCCCGCTATGGCCTCCTCACTCTGCCTCCACGACTGTGTCAAGCTGTCTCGGAGCGGTTCAACGTTTCCCCGTCTGGGTTCGACCACCTCTGTCGCAGTGGCCAAGTCAGCCGATGCACCTCGAATTGGCCTGATGCCTTGAGCACCATCACCATCTGCCGAGCCGCCCCGGATGTGAGTCTCCTTGCATCTGTCGCGTGCGCCCGCAGACTTGCTGCTAAACCACCGCCTGGCCATCTGCTGCTAAACCGCCACGGCCGTGTTTCCACCTCCGTTGGCCTGCCGTTGTTCCCCTGTTGCCTACTCCAGCTGTGTGCCTCCTGCAACAACAGCGAAGTGGTGAGACGTGGCTACTGCGTGTACCTCAAAGATGGCTCCGTACCACACCGAGGTACCCGACGACCGCACTACAAGTCCACGAAGTCAAGATAATTCAAAGCTTCGGCTGCAATTTCAATCTATATGGTGGCCGTGTCCGCCGCCTTCGAGTCCGAGCCACCCTCGCGGTGCGCCGGGCCCCGTGCTGCTCCTTCCCTCACGGCGCCCCGCCTCCACGCGACTGCGCCGGCAAACCGCCCCGGTTGTCCAGCACAGGCCCGACGGCCCCGTCCGTCTCCGCTCGCCGCTGTGCTCCCCTAGCTTCGTGTGCTTTGCTTCGCTCTGCCTATCATGTTGTCTGGCTGGGTCCAGCCCTGCCATCTTCTTGGCCTCGCCTACGAGCCGCCGTCACGCGACTCGTCTCCATTGCCTTGGACCGCCCTGGCCATGCGCTCGCTCGGGCTTCTACAAATCGCCGTCGCCGTTTTGCGAAATCGTCGGCCCAGGAACCTCTAGTCCGTCGCCACTTGCCTCCGTTGGCCAGCCGCCATAGGCCTTCGCCTCGCCGCGAGCCTTGACCCGCCATGGTTGATCCACCGTGGTCGATTCGTCGTGGCCTTGACCCGCCATGGTTGACCCACCGTGGCCTTGACCCGCCATGGTTGACCCACTGTGGTCGATCCGTCATGGCCTTGACCCGCCGTAGTTAACCCACCGTGGTCGATCCGTTGTGGCCTTGACCCATCGTGGTCGATCCGTCATGGCCGTGACCCGCCGTCGTTGACTCGCCGTGGCTGATCCGTTGCACCTCGCTGTGACCTTGCTCTTCTACCATCATTGGGCGTTAAACCGCCTCGACTTGCTCTGCCCGATCCTCCGCTTGCTTGCCACTCCTTCTTAGAGGAAGAAGAGATGTGGCCCGGGTGTTTGTGTGAAATTGGATTAGGAAAAGAGGCAGAGCCGCCCTGTGTAAAAAAATCGGGCTATGGTTTTGTCTACAAGAAGAGGAATGGTGTGGCTACTTAAAATTGGTCAATCAAGTTGACTGACTCGCTACAAGCTAGCTTTGGAAGATGGGTCAACCATGGCCTCCTAAGCCGCCTGTGGACGCCGCCTCTCTGACCTACCTAAGGATAAAAATGAAGAAGAAGGGGGAAGGCAACCGTCCATGTTCATCCGATAAAAAATACCAGGTGCTATCCTTTCTATATATTTTGTCTGTGTATTTCAATTCCTCTGAGCACCATTACACTTCCCTATTGGTGTTTTTATATACAGGAAAAATTATTGTTATATTGCGGGTATAAAGCACACACTTGCAACATTTTAGAACAGTGTTTTCCTCCGTGTCACATTACCCGATGAACGGATGCCCAGTTCACGCGTCCGCACCGGTTTACAACATGGAGGACAACTTGCCCGTCCGCACTGGCCTATAATATTGCGGCCAACTCATCTGTTTGCTCCCATGGTGGACTCACCCATGATTGATTTCCGCTTCACCATGGTGATCATCAACTCCGCAGTAGATAACTACTGGCCTAACATATCAGGTGAAGTCCATCCAGTATATTTTTATATTATATTGCTTTTTTTAAAAGAGCAATTACTTCGGCTTGTAAGTTCTTCAATGCAGGGCAAGTTGTCTACTACAAAAGGGATTTTTATATCACTGAGATGTTGAATGACTCATACCGGTTTATATCACGGTCAAATATGGAGAATCTCAAGCCAACTCCTTGAGTCGCCTTAAGACTCGGTGGCTACAATGATGTGACTTGGCAGAATTGGCCGGTTTCAGTGAATTCAAGAACTCCGGGTCAGTGGAGGGAAGATAACCCGGCCCTGGAGGCTACTGCCTTGTTGGCGAATATTTAAAGGCCGTTAGAAAATTTCCGGCTTAAAAAGAAGGATTCCGGTTTAAAATCCGGCTCAAGGTAAAGCTGTCTCCCACAAAGCTTTGAAGCTCTCAATATCCGGTTTAAGAATTTCCGGTTCAAAAGAATAATCTCTCGCAAGTTCAAGTTCTCAGAAAAAAATAAAGGGACCAAAGAGAGTCTGTTGCAAAAGCACAGCTCAAACATAGGTGCCCTTGAGCACAGCTCACAATATCACATGGGGGCTTGGTCGTATTCGAACAATAGCTACACCTCTTGATCGGCGTAAGGCCACCAGGGAAATCACTTGGGGGCTTGGTCGTATTCGAACCATAGCTACACCTCTTGATCGGCGTAAGGCCACCAGGGAAATCACTTGGGGGCTTGGTCGTATTCAAACCATAGCTACACCTCTTGATCGGCGTAAGGCCACCAAGGAAATCACTTGGGGGCTTGGTCGTATTCGAACCATAGCTACACCTCTTGATCGGCGCAAGGCCACCAGGGAAATCACTTGGGGGCTTGGTCGTATTCGAACCATAGCTACACCTCTTGATCGGCGTAAGGCCACCAGGGAAATCACTTGGGGGCTTGGTCGTATTCGAACCATAGCTTAAACCCTCTTGATCGGATCAATGCCACATACATATACATCATCATATATTGCATCATGCATTGCATCATCATTACATCATCATAGCATACATCATATGTGCAAATGGAAGGAATAGTCCCGAGTCGCTGCAGGCTTACGACCCGGCACTTGGGGGCTACATTATTCAAGTTGAGATTATATCAAATATGCAAGTCCCATGTCACTGCCAGCATGCACCATGGCACTTGGGGGCTAATTCAAAGTCATTTTTATTGGCCTTATTGAAGACCCGACTCATCACATCATAATGAGCCGGCCCTTGGGGGCTACCAATTGCTCCTGTCAAAAATTTAAGGCAAACAAGCTCTAATCCATTATATTGAAAGGTTTATTACTCAGTTGGTAGAGTACAAAGCTCTTAACCTTGTGGACGTGGGTTCAAGCCCCATGGTGAGGGTTACGTCATATGAAGTTATTTTCAATGAAGTATATATATAAAGTCCCAGCCCAGTATTATCTTACTGAGCCGGCCCTTGGGGGCTACACGTTGCTGCTCAAGTCTACATGATCATATCTACAAAGTCCCTACTCAATATTGCATAATGACCCGTCCCTTGGGGGCTACACTGGTTGAAGTTTTTATGAGCATAAGGCAATTTCAAGTCCCAGGTTGCTGCAAGCAAGACAATCCGGCATTTGGGGGCTACATATGTGGAATACTCAGTTTATGACTAATGACTGAGATGAACAAATCGGGTTTCTTCAAGGCGGTGACATTTATATTGAAGCAAGTCTTAAGATGTTGCTACGCTACCTTCTTAAGACTTGGGGGCTACAAGTGATAGGCATATAAGAGGTATATTTTCAAGCTTGATGTTAACTACAATTATGACCCAATATTTATAAACCGGCAATTTTGGCAATGATAAAGCGGCAAGTTCTACATCCTTAAGCCGACCGAATATTAGATGAGGATTCCAAGGACCAATATTTTTGTTAAGCATTGAGAGCTGAATCAAATGAATTATTCTTCACAATATTTCTCTATGACAAACCAATGTCAGCAAATTGATTATGAAGCTGGCCTATTGACCTGGATTTTCTAGAAGAAGGAAATGACAAGGACTTAAGGATGATCAGGATAAGTTTAGCATCGATAAATCCAAATTAAATTGGGGACTAATGTCGGGGATATACCCCGCGTATGACCCGGCCGGAGTTATAACCCAGCTGGGACTTGGCAAACCGGCAGATGGTAAACCGGCAGAGAGTTAAGACAGACACTTAAGACAGATGGTTATAACGTATGGTAATCCGACAGATGATAACCCGGCAGGTGTTAAGTCAGATGATAACCCGACAGGTGTTAAGTCAGATGATAACCCGACAGGTGTTAAGTTAGATGATAACCCGGCATGTGTTAAGTTAGATGATAACCCGGCAGACAGTCATAACCCGACAGACAATCATAACCCGGCAGACAAAGTCACCTGGGGTTAACAAGCCCGAGACATTAAGAAGCCCATGAAGAGAAGTCAAAATAGTTTAAGTCTTAATCCGAGTTGGACTCTACATGTAACCCGCCCCTTCAACATATATAAGGAGGGGCAGGGCACCCCAAAGGGGGGAGGAAATAATCTTAAGGGTTAGACATAACTAGGAGAGCTTGTTCACGGCGACTCCCTCATGAGCATAATGAGACCTAGCCACAAACAACATGTAGGGTTGTTACCGGATGATGTTTCCCGGGGCCCGAAGCTGTCTAAATCCTCATCTTGTGTGTTGCGTCTCTCGATTCTGGTCAACCCCTCTCAAGCTACCAAATAGATGCGTTAACCTCACGACTAAGTCCTCACACTAGGATATCTCCTGTGACAATTCCACGACAGGTCCCATGAAGGCTACCGCCGAGGCGACGACGGCACATTTAGGTGGTTTCTTTGCTGCTTCGTCTCTTCCGAGGACCTTCGTCGAAACCCGCAAGTGTCTACCGGACATGAGGAAGACAAAGGGATCCGCGGGCGGCCATTTATATTACGTCCTCCCTCTCCGGCTGGCGGGAAATATTTGTTCTAAGAATGGATAATTGAATGTATCTATAACTAAAATAAGTCTAGATACATCCATTTTTAGGACAAGTATTTCCGGACGGAGGGACTATTATTTATACCAAGAGATCCGGATTAGCACCGCTTAGTTCATGTAAATGTAATGAAATCCATCATGTTTATATGAAGATCTGAATTTTTTATGCGAAATCCTGCATGCTTATATGAAAAATGTCCGTGTTTGCACGAATTTCATCTGGGTGGTTAGAGTTGTGAAAATGTATGCCACTGGCGTTTGATGTCGTCCTCCGTGGAAGGAAGCAGGAGGAAATTTGCCGGCTGCCGTTGGATATGCTCTTATGCTGGAAAAAATAGAGTCACATCCAATCCATTTGAGTTAATTGCGTGTATGATTCTCCCCTCTATAAAAAGTTAATTGCATGTATAGTGTACACGTGACTTGCAGGGTGGCTACAGCTTCATATAGAAAGTTAAAAAGAAACAAGTCTCTTATGCTGGAAATAATAGATTCACATCCAATCCATTTGAGTTAATTGTGTATATGATTTTCCCTCTATAAAAAGTTAATTGCATGTACAGTGTACACGTGACTTGCAGGGTGGCTACACCTTCGTACAGAAAGTTAAAAAGAAACAAGTACATCCTTAATCTTGTATTCTAAGTACTCTGTGGGTTCCACTGTCAGTACAATAGCGAAAGAAGTATATATTAAATAAGTAATATATATATATAATCTAAAGTTAAAGACAAAATTCGAACTCAGGTCATCGCGTTGCGAGCATCCGGCGCTAACCAGTCCAGCACATTTTTGTTGTAGACCATGTTGTAGATATATCTCCATGTGTACTCTTATACTCCATCCATTCCTAAATATTTGTCCTTTTCAGATTTCAAATGGACTACCACATACGGATGTGTATGTAGACATATTTTAGATTGTAGATTCACTCATTTTGCACTGTATGTAGTCACTTGTTGAAATCTCTAAAAAGACCAATATTTAGGAACAGAGGGAGTAGAAAACAGAGTTGGTGATGATGGTGTGCGTGCCATCCTGCAATATAGACCGTCAGATTTATATTTAACAGATAGGAAGGAAACTATGACAATTTTGCAAAAAGATACCACACCCCTATCCACGTTTGCAAATAAGGCCTTCCCTCATTCATCCTTTTCTCTACTCTTACTAGCAATGTGCCCGTGCGTTGCAACGGATCCAAAATATAATAATACATGTTCACAAACTTGAAAGAAAAACACTCTAGTTTGGTGTATATATCACTAAAAATATAATCGTATTAGGTTTCACTCAAAATATATTCCTTGTGGCTGTTTTGATGAGGTGGGGGAGGGATGTGGTTGGTTTTAATATACTAAGGGGTTTCTGCAAATTGGAGCATGGAAGTGGGGTCTTGCTGCAAAAAGCCACGACTTACATCATAGTCGTTAGATGCAGATCTGATGGTCAGAAATGATGGATGGAAGGTACACCATCATCACCAACTAAGTCTTTTATAGGAGTTGAGATAAAAAAACAGAGTTGGTGATGATGGTGTGCCTGCCATCCTGCAATATAGGCCGTCCGATTTATATCTGGCGGATAGGAAGGAAACTATGGCAATTTTGCAAAAAGATACCCACACCCCTCTCCACATTTACAAATAAGGCCTTCCCTCGTTCATCCTTTTCTCTCACAAGATAAACTACTCATATAAACGTATCTTGATGTTCCATGCAACGCATGGGCATCTTGCTAGTCTCTCACAAGATAAACTACTGATACAAATGTATCTTGATGTTCCGTGCAACGCACGAGCATCTAGCTAGTTTCTTTTAAAATAGTTACCGCGATAATTTGTTTGAAGTGATATATTTTATTTCTGCCACGAATGATTTCAGATTCACTAGTAGTAGCAAAGAAAAGGTTGTCTTGCTAATTAATAGAAAACAGGGTGAAAACTATCACATGAGGCCGGTAAAAACAAAGCACATTGGGTTCAGCATCATCGTCACTACAGCTGTGCATGCGCGAGAAGTCTACATATCGAGTGCGCTACGGAGAAAAAGATGTATTGAGTGTGTCTGAGCGAGGCACAGAGACACAATGTTTGAGAGAGAAATCAATTGACAGATTAAGATCAGATCGAGTTGTCACCCTTCTGCTGTCATTGTTGGGGTTGGGGTGGGGTGGGGAGGGAGAGGGAGAGAAAGACACATCGATTGTGCGCGGTATGCATAGAGGCACAACTAGCGAGTGTGTGTGTGTGTGTGTTTGAAAGAGGAGTAGATAGATTACTATCAAGATCGAGGTGTCACCCTACTCCTTAGGTGTCGGGCAGTGTGTGTGTGTGTGTGTGTGTGTGTGTGTTTGAGAGAGAAGCCAGTCGATGGATTAGTATCAAGATCGAGGTGTCACCCTACTCCTTCGGTGTCGGGAAGTGTGTGTGTGTGGGTGGGGGGGCAGTGACACTTACATATCTCTACTCTTATAAAAAACAGAGTTGGTGATGATGGTGTTCCTGCCATCCTGCAATATAGGCCATCTGATTTATATCTGACAGATAGGACGGAAACTATGACAATTTTGCAAAAAGATACCCACACCCCTCTCCACAGTTGCAAATAAGGCATTCCCTCGTTCATCCTTTTCTCCCACAAGATAAACTACTCATACAAATGCATCTTGATGTTTCGTGCAACGCATGGGCATCTTGCTAGTAGGGAGAAGGAGTTTGTGTGACACATATCTATATTAAGGGATAGGTAGATAGGATGTGTGTGAGGCATACTTAAAGCATCATAGAGATAAACAAACGGTGTGCATGCAAGTGCCGGAAAAAATGAAATGACAAACAATGTCTATGCGCGCGCGTGTGCGTATGTGTGTGTGTGTGTGAGAGAGAGAGAGAGATCTCAAAACAAAAGGTGCTCTGCTGGAATCCCATTGTATGTATTCATATGGTTCCGGAACTCGAGTTAACCTTAGGCATATGTGTGAGAGACATAATTATCCTTTGAGACATTAGTGGTTGTGGGTGGGCGGAATTAAAGCGGTGGGTGTGTTCGATGGACAGAGAGTGTGTGTTTCTGTGTGAGAGACTTGTAGGACGGGGTAGAAAGATGAATTCTAACCTTGATGGAGGGAGAGAAATACACGAAGTGCGCGTGTGTGATTTTGATGCCCACGAGGAAATGAGATATGTATGCGTGTGTGAAAGTGCTAGTGATCGACTAGAGGGGGGTGAATAGGTGATTTTTATGAAAGTCTTCAAAACATGGAAGTTTCGAAGACAGACGATAAAAATGAACCTATTAACATGCAGCGGAAAGTAGACTACACTAGCCAAGCCATAGTCAAGTATTCAATGAAGTGAAAGCACAAAGACTAATACCAGTTAGGCAGTATGGATCAAGATGGAAGATAGTATGAAGCCAATCAGAACAAGCAGTCACACAGTGAAGACAAATAGATAATGCAAACAGGCAATGACTTCACAAGGACCAATCGGCAAATAAAGAGATGGGAAGGATAGAACCAGTGGCTCATTGAAGACAATGATTTGTTGGACCAGTTCTAGTTTCTATGACAACTGTACGTCTAGTTAGGGAGGCTGAGATTCAACTCAGAAGACCGCGTCTTCACCTTATTCCCCTTGAGCTAAGGACACCCAGTCCTCACCCAATTACTCTGGTAAGTCTTCAAGGTAGACTTCCAAACCTTCACAGACTTCGTTCACCGGCGATCCACAATGACTCTTGGATGCTCAGAACACGACGCCTAACTGGCTGGAGGATTCACAGTCCTCAAGTGTAATAAGTCTTCAGATCACACAGACAGGAAGACTTCAGTGATGCCTAACACTCTTTGGCTCTGGGTGTTTAGGGCTTTATCCTCGCAAGGATTTCTCTCTCAAAGGCTTCGAGGTGGGTTGCTCTCAAACGACAAAAGCTGTGCACTAACTCTGAGCAGCCAACCAATTTATGGTGTAAGGGGTGGGCTATTTATAGCCACTAGGCAACCCGACCTGATTTTTCCAAAATGACCCTGGGTCACTAAGGAACTGACACATGTTCCAACGGTCAGATTTAAAACACACACGGCAAATTTACTTGAGCTACAAGCAAAGCTGAATTATCTAGCTCTGGATAAGATTTGCTCTCATTGTCTTCACTCGAAGACATAGGATTTTGGTTAAGCATCACTTCAGTCTTTCTGACTGGTTCACTTGGACCCCACTTAATAGTACGGTGGTTCCTATGACTCAACAAAGAAGAAAAAGAACGACAAAACAACTAAGTCTTCGCGCTCCATAGTCTTCACGTGATGTCTTCTCTTGTCATAGTCTTCAATGTGAATGTCTTCACATACCACCTTTGACTTCAATGTCTTCATACATTTTTAGGGGTCATCTCCGGTAGGAAAACTGAATCAATGAGGGACTTCTACCTGTGTTATCCTGCAATTCTCACAAACACATTAGTCCCTCAACCAGGTTTGTCGTCAATACTCCAAAACCAACTAGGGGTAGCACTAGATGCACTTATAATCTCCCCCTTTTTGGTGATTGATGACAAACTGGTTGAAGTTTTCAACGGGGATAAAAGTATGTGAAATTGTAAAGGATTGAATTATTGTGTTCGTAAGTAGCAGGAAGGCTCCCCCTGACGATGTGCATCTAAGTATTTGCTTTTGAATGCAAATGCACATGGAAGGTTGTACTTGCGGAGCTCCTCTTTTACTTATGAAGACAATTCATCATGCATGAAAGGATATATCGAAGATAATGACATGCATAATGGAAAATGGACGTCTGCCAAATGACTTCGTGCGAAATTTATCGTCGCACATGCGGAATTTATCATCGCATCACATAGTGTCGAAAAAGTAGCAGACGACCATCAAGTTTAAGTGTTACAACTCAAAAACGAACCAAATGTTTCAAAAGCGAGAGCTGTAAACACTTTGCAAATGTAGCAAAAACTAAAGCAACCACCCATATGGACCCGCTTGAAGACTATCAACTCATATGCTTCTCCCCCTTTTGTCAGTAAGGACCAAAAAGGTTTGAATACATAGAGCTTCTACTCGTTCCCATGAGGTGCAGGCGAAGCAGCAGGGTCGTCGTTGAGGTCCGTGGTGCAGAAGAACTCGATGCAGTGTCGACACGCGCTGAAGTTGGAGGTGGTGTAGTGGCATCATCTTGGTCATCAATGACTTTGGCATTCACCGTTGCAGCTGAGGACGAATAGTCAGAGTCTTCAAGTGAGGGAGTCCGACGCAAGTGAGAATTCCTTGGAGGAGTGGAGTCAAACTTGAATCTTTCTGTGAAGCCATCGTATTGAAGATCTTCTTCAGCAGTGAGCAAAGTCAAACTCTTCCAAGACCTTCGACAGGTTTCATGTGTAACAAAGGCATTCTTGGTGGCAAGATTGCGAATGCGATTGACGTCCACCAAGAGGCTTTGCATATGACGCTTAAGCCAGTCATGATGCTTATCCTGTTTATGATGTAGCGCGACGAGAAGCTCTCGGTCATTGAGAACACGAGATCGCTTCCGAGGCCTTTGGGCAATGGTGCTTCCAGTTGCGTCATTTTGGCCGCGAGGGGCACGTGTGTTACCATCGAATGGATAAACACGAGATACTACCTGAACTCCTTCAATGGGCTGGGTGAAGCTTTGATGATCAACGTTGTGAAGATAGATTGGATCCTTAGCAGTCTCTAAGTAAATAGCTTCAACAGACAGATCAACCTCTGGCAAGAATACAAGATGATTGCGCACATACGGCTGATAGTTGAAGGCAGAGTGAAGCTTGATAAGGCGCATGACCCATGGAGCATAGAATTTCATACCAAAAATGTCGGAGCCAGATGCAACCAACTGCCTAATGAAGAAGTCTTGAGCATTGAAGCTTATGCCATTGAAGATATAGAAAACCAAAGTCTTCATTGCTCCATCAAGCTTCGCTGCAGATGAATGTCCTTTGACAGGCCATAGAGTTTTTCTGATGATATGGTAAATGGTGCGGGGCAGATACTCTAGGTCTTCAACAAGGAATTCGGTTGGGTATTCAGCGTCGTGAGGTAAAGGCTTCATCATGCTCAACATTTGGCTCATGTTGGGTTCTGGCTTCTGGAAAATGCTCTCCAAAGCATTCTGGTGTTGTTGACAACCTGGTTCATAATATTCGCCAAGAATGGGCAGGGCTGTGAGCTCAATGATGTCTTGGGCTTTAACTTCATGATGAACATTGCCTGTCATCCACTCAAGGATCCAATTCTACGGATCCCTGTTGTATCCACGAATGTGGAGGGTAGCATAGACTTGAAGCAGAAGTTCTTCATTCCAGTGTTCCTTTGTAGTCACAAAGTTGAGCAAACCCGCATCACGGAAGCAGTCAAGGGCTTCTTCAAGGCATGGCAGTCCAGCAATGGCTTCACAATCAAGATGCATATGAGGGAAGATGCGTCCCTGATTGTACAAGATGCATGAATAATAGCTTCGCTGCTGATAACTCCAGAATTGGTCCGAAGAGATTCTTGGCCTTGTGTAGGGGTTCTTATCACTGTCGAAGAATGTGTTGTGTGCCTTGAATCTATTTAGATTAAATGATCCTGGTGAAGTTGCAGTACCTGGAAACCGTGGTAGCCTTGGCTTTGGCTTCTGGACCTGAGGCCTGTGCTCCACATGATAGGCAAATTGAGGTCCGGGAGTAGGCGGAGGAACCAGAATTGGCTAGCGGACGGTAAGAAGCTGTCCACGATCATATGCTTTCTCAATTGTGTGTGGCCTTGGAGGAGGTACAGGAGCAGAGGCATTGGCTTCAGGCAGCGGATTTGCTTCGGGTGCTGCATTGGCTTCAGGTGCATTCACTTCTGGCACCACATTAGCTTCAGGTGCCACATTAGCCTCAGCCATGACAACGTCATTGGCTTTAGTGTTGATGTTGGTGGCCGCCTCAGTATTGGTAACCTCCACTTCAGGAGCTAGAGGGTCGGACACGTTCTCCTCGAGAACAACTTCAGGGTTGGACGGGGGTGTACCAGAACGTTCTTCTTCATAGTCATCGGCTGATGCAGCCGGAATATCTTCAGCCGTTTTGGCTTTAGATTCAGGGATGTTCGCAGTAGGAGTGGCTTCAGGAAAGACTTCGCGTGAAATGGATTGGCGCTCTTCTCCTTCTAGAATACTTGAAAATGTAACCTGTGGCCTTGGTCCTTTGCGAAGCCTGCGAAATGCTGGCGATGCATGTGGAGATGGAGTTGGTTGGGCCTCAAAGTCTTCACTGTCAATCACCGGAGTGGTGACCTGAGGTGGGGGAGTGATTGGTGTTTCTTCAGCACGAGGGGATTCTTGAGGGTGATCGGCCCATGAGTCACCCTGAGCAATTGGCATCAATGGACGACCAATGCTGATGAGTTTGTTGTTCGTGAGAACAGGCGATGATACCAAATTGTGCTTGATCTGAGGAAGGACTTCATCATCTTCAACATTATCGTGAGGACCAATGTCTTCAGCTGTGGTGGGGTCAACAGCTGGATTCTCTTCAAATTCAGGAGCCTCTGTGAAAGCAGGCTCATGAACTAACAGACGATGTTCATGATGTTCAGACGCAGGACGAGCAACAGAAATTGGCTCGACAAGAAGGGGCTTTGTGGAAGCAGCTCGATCTCTCTTCTTTGTTTTCCTTTTCTTGGTTGGGGGAGCATCATCAGTGGTGGCTTTGGTCTTACGCTTTCTGGCTTCGGCTTCAGCTGCTCTAGTTTTCTTGAATTCTGAAGCCATTGTGGGGACCTTAGGCTTCGAGCCTGTCATACTGGCTGGGAAGACAATGCGAGGTTCTTCCTGCCTTGATGCTTCTGGTTCTGCCACAGCTGGCTTCTTGTTCTTCTTGGCAGCCATTCTGGGGTCGATGCTTGGTCGCCCCAAAGCCTTGCATTTTTCAGCTTCATTGTTGCCTTGAACACATTTGGCAGCAAGATTCTTCATGCGACCACGAGGACATTTTGCTTCTTCTCGTTTCTTGTGGAATGCCTCCTTGAGCTCATGCATCATGACCTTGAAGTTTTGAATGTCTTCAACATTGAGCTTGGCCATGTGCTTCTTGAACTGAGCCTTTTCATAGTCAATCTTGTGCTTTAGCTCAACAATCTTCTGGGCAAGAGCCGGCTCAGGAGCAATGGCTCTATGGAAGGAGACGCTGAGGCCAATTGGAAGCCGAAGATCATCAAAACTGACATCTGGGTTGTCAAACCACTCATAAATAAACTTGTACAGGATCTCCACATCAAAGAGAGGAAGATCATTGAAGATTTCTGCCTCTTGCTAGCTCTTTATCAATTGCTCTAGAGCATCATTGCCAAGATCATCGTCGCTGGATAGATCAATGGCGTCATTCTCGTTTCTCAAAATAGCAGCAGGAGTCAGTGCTTGACCAGTGGGTTGCATGGGCTTTTTCAACTTGTTAGACTTGGAGATGTGTGAGAGATCTTCAGACTGCACACCTGACTTCAGGAGGTGCAGTGGACAAAGGCTTCGCCCGTTAGACCTTTGGTGGAGAAGAGGGCTTTGAAGCCTTTGGTTTCTTTTGCTTCACAGGCTTCGGTGGTGTAGGTGCTTCGTGAGAATCAGTGTCATCTGCAGAGTGGTCCACGGCTGCCCCTTGAACCTGAATGTGAGTGATGAGACCTTCTAAGTTGTAGAAGGGCCCAATAATATTGGGTTTAGCTTCGCGTGTGCCGTCAGCTCGTGGTGCAGAGGGGCCTGGGTTGAAGTCTAATCCCAAAGACTTCTTGTTTTCCTTGGATGAGTTCTCGCAGCCTGATAGTTGTGCTTGAACAGATTATCTTCACGACACCATAACAGAGAAGATGGGTCGGCATTAGCAGGCTGAGGTCCACGAATCATGCAGGGGTAGAAGCCTTGAGCAATATCTTTGGACTTTGACTTGGGCTGAAGACCTTAGTATATTATATCTCCCCAGGGTCCCTTTAAGGCATTCTTCTCAGCATACTCCTTGGTGACAAATCTGTACTTAAACCATTCCTCTACCCAATGTCTTCGAATCCATTGGATTCGGTTCTTGCGCTCTCCATAGGTTTCTTCTGGATCTGACTTGTATAACTCATAGAGATCCGGTGGCAGGTCCTTAGCAGTGTTTCCACGGCATTGTCCGCCGCCCTTTCTGACTGATTTTTGAGTTATCATGAAGTTTAGACTGAAAGGCTTCAACACTGTCAAAGTCTTCCGTCTACTGGTCAGACAGGAACTGGCTTCAGGAGAATTTATGTGACGCTGTAAGAACTCTTCAAATGAATGCAGACTATGAGAACCAAGGGATTCTCCCACGGACATGTACCTGTGACAGCTTTAGAGATGCGAGGGAAGGGGAAGAGGTCATATGCATTCTCAGATGATTTTGAAGATAAATCAGTTTAGAAGACATTGACCTCATAGTGTGAAGACATTCACTCATATGTAGAGAGTTGGTTCTAGATTTGTACGAATCCATGAATAAGTACAAGTGAGGAATCTAACTACTTTGTGAAGCATAAGTGAACATACTAGGCATGCTATAAGATGCAGAACGAGATAGATCCAACTTGTAGGAACAGAAACCACTTGGGGTTGAAAAGGATGAATCTATCGGATCAAAAGGACCGTAAAAAGAGTTTTAGTTTACCACACCAGGAACTGCTAGACAGAGTGGGAGAGGAGGCCGAGCAGTTTGATCTTCCGTGCCCTAACTTGGCGATGGAGGACACCTACGGCGACGGCGGAGAAGACGATGTCCGCGGCCGGCGTGAGGATGACGTTGGTGAAGTCGCGGCAGCAAAGCGCTTCGTCGCCGGCATCGTCGAGGGCTAGCGGTGGCGCTAGGGTTTGTGCGAGAGTGGAAGAAGAGATAATGACTGGGGTGAGGCATGTATTTATAGGGACAGGGACGGCATAGTGTTATTACACAGGTGCCCCTGGAGGTTCACATCTGAAGGACACGTGGCGATCATGCAACACATTGGAGGTTGTTCCACGTTCCCACGCATGCCTGGATTGTCGGGTGGTCGTTCCCGCTTTTCCGGGTTTCGGGAAAAAATGATTAAGCATTTAAAACAGGTTTAATGTTTGTCTCTGTATGTTCTGCTGCCAAGGACGCAGCGAAGACATTCGACAGTTTCAATAGAATGCATATGATTTGGATAGATAGACTTAAGACAGGAGCATAGAAAGGTCAGGGTCCGATCACATTCACTTAGTTCAAAAGATTCAACTAGAAGACATAGCTATAACTGAATGCTGTAGAGGACAGAAACCAAATCAGTACATTGAAGATAAACATGAAGCCATGTTAACAATGAAGACAAACCAAATGCGAAGACTTTGCAAATGCAACACCAACAGAAAGTATTCCAAACAAAAGTTTGGTGGTGGCGTTACCCACCGTATAGGAAATATTAGACCCAGACACGGCGCACAATTATCGCGGCGCTTCCGAAGTCAAATTCCGCGTTGATGTATTCACACTTAGAGTGTAAGTGTTCATTAGTTGAAGATATATGTTACTTTGTGTGTTTGCACATCTAAGTCATCAACATGCATTAGTGTTAGGATGTGTGCATGATCACAGGACATTTGAGGATTCCATGATATTTAGCTCTGACCGCAACTTGCAAAACCTTTTCTCATCCAAGGGCTTTGTGAAGATATCTGCCAGTTGCTCTTCAGTGCTGACGTGAATGATATCAATATCTTCCTTCATGACATGATCTCTGAGAAAGTGATGACGGATTTGAATGTGCTTTGTCTTCGAGTGCTGAACTGGGTTGTTGGCGATCTTGATGGCGCTTTCATTGTCGCAGTAGAGTGGCACTTGCTTCAGATGAATGCCATAGACTTTGAGTGTTTGCTTCATCCATAGAAGCTGAGCGCAGCAAGATCCAGCAGTAATGTATTCAGATTCGGCAGTGGAGAGAGATACACAGTTCTGCTTCTTTGAAGACCAACACACAAGTGATCGTCCCAGAAAGTGACATGTGCCTGATGTAGTCTTGCAATCCACCTTGTCACCAGCATAATCAGCATCCGAGAATCCAACTAGATCTAACTCTGAGCCCTTTGGATACCATAATCCTAGTGTTGGGGTGTGAGCCAAATATCGAAGAATATGCTTCACAACAGTTGTTTGTGCCGCTTGGACGAGCTAGTGATATCGTGATGCATAAGTAAAGCTCATGGGTGTTACTTTTGGAATGGCGCCTAGATGGAATTGCGAGGCGCTTGCATTAACTCTTCAGGCATCTGGGTATTTCAATATAAGATGTCGTGCTTGCCTGATTGAGCATAACCATCATGATGAAAGTGCGTTATATCGACTAGAGGGGGGGTGAATAGGCGATTTTTATGAAAGTCTTCAAAACGTGGAAGTTATGAAGACAAACGATAGAAATAAACCTATTACCCTGCAGCGGAAGGTAGACTACACTAGGCAAGCCATAGTCAAGTATTCAATAGAGTGAAAGCACAATGACTAATAGCAGCAATGTAGTAAGGATCAGGTAGGAAGATATTGTGAAGCCAACAGAACACGCAGTCACTCAGTGAAGACAAAAGATAGTGCAAACATACAATGACTTCACAAGGAGTAACAGTAAGTAAAGGGAAGGGAAGATGAAACCAGTGACTCGTTGAAGACAATGATTTGTTGGACCAGTTCCAGTTGCTGTGACAACTGTACGTCTGGTTAGGGCGGCTAGGTATTTAAACCTTAGGACACACAGTCCCGGACACCCAGTCCTGAACACGCAGCTCAGGACACCCAGTCCTCACCGTATTCCCCTTGAGCTAAGGTCACACAGACCTCGCCCAATCACTCTGGTAAGTCTTCAAGGTAGACTCCCAAACCTTCACAGACTTCGTTCACCGGCAATCCACAATGTCTCTTGGATGCTCAGAACGCGACGCCTAACCGGCTGGAGGATGCACAGTCCTCAAGTGTAATAAGTCTTCAGATCACACAGACAAGAAGACTTAAGTGATGCCTAATTCTCTTTGGCTCTGGGTGGTTAGGGCTTTATCCTCGCAAGGAATTCTCTCTCAAAGGCTTCGAGGTGGGTTGCTCTCAAACGACAAAAGCCGTACTCTGAATCTGAGCAGCCAACCGTTTATGGTTGTAGGGGGTGGGCTATTTATAGCCACTTGGCAACCCGACCTGATTTGTCCGAAATGACCCTGGGTCACTAAGGAACTGACACGTGTTCCAACGGTCAGATTTCAAACTCACACGGCAACTTTACTTGGGCTGCAAGCAAAGCTGACTTGTCCGACTCTGGACAAGATTCGCTCTCATAGTCTTCACTCGAAGACATAGGTTTTGGTTAGGCATCACTTCAGTCATTCTGACTGGTTCTCTTGGACCCCACTTAACAGTACGGTGGTTCCTATGACTCAACACAAAAGAAAGAGAACTACGAAAGATCTAAGTCTTCGAGCTCCATAGGCTTCATGTGGTGTCTTCTCTTGTCATAGTCTTCAATGTGAATATCTTCATATACCACCTTTGACTTCAATGTCTTCATACATTTTTAGGGGTCATCTCTGGTAGGAAAACCGAATCAATGAGGGACTTCTACCTGTGTTATCCTGCAATTCTCACAAACACATTAGTCCCTCAACTAGGTTTGTCGTCAATACTCCAAAACCAACTAGGGGTGGCACTAGATGCACTTACAATCTCCCCCTTTTTGGTGATTGATGACAAACTAGTTGAAGTTTTCAACGGGGAATATAATCTGTGAAATTGTAAAGGATAAGGAATTGTCTTCATAAGTTGCAAGGGCTCCCCCTGAAGATGTGCATATAAGTAATTTGCTTTTGGAATGCAAATGCACATGGCAGGTTGTACTTGTGGAGATCCACTTCAACTTATGATGACAATCCACTATGCATGTGAAAGTATATGAAGATAATGACATGCATAATGGAAAATGGACGTCTGCAGAATGATCTAAGTGCGGAATTTATCGTCGCACATGCGGAATTTATCATCGCAAAACAAGGTGGCAGATAAGTAGCAGACGACCATCGAGTTTAAGTGTTACAACTCAAAGAACCAAATGTAGCAAAACGAGAGTTGTAAGCACGAAGCAAAATATAAAGCACCCGCCCATATGGACCCGCTTGAAGACTATCAACCTCATATGCTTCTCCCCCTTTTGTCAGTAAGGACCAAAAAGGTTTGAAGACATAGAGCATCTACTCGTTCCCATGAGGAGTAGGTGAAGTAGCAGGGTCGTTGGTGGTGTTTGGCGGTGCTGAAGAGCTTGGAGCAGAGTCAAAGCGTGCTGAAGGAGGTGGCACTGAAGTAGCATCGTCTTCATCCTCGATAACTCTGGCAGTCACAGTTGCAGCAGAGGAAGAGAACTCAGAGTCTTCAAGGGATGGAGTTCGTCGCAGCACAGCCCTTCGAGGAGGTGTGGAGTCAAACTTGAATCGCTCAGTGAAGCCATCCTCTTGAAGATCATCTTCAGAACACATCATCGTTAGCCCTTTCCATGTGCGGCGAGAGGTTTCATGGGCAACAAAAGCATTCTTGGTGGCAAGATTGCGAATGCGATTAACATCCACCAAGAGGCTTTGCATCTGACGCTTCAGCCAGTCATGATGCCTATCCTGTTTCTGATGAAGAGCCACAAGAAGCTCTCGGTCGTTGAGAACACGAGTGCGCTTCTTGGGTCGTGGAGCAGTTGTACTATCAGTGGCTTTAGTGAGAGTAGGATGTGGTGCACGTGTAGTGCCAGCCAAATGATAGACACGAGTGACTGCTTCAACTCCTTCAATGTTCTGAGAGAAACTCTGATGCTCTGCATTCTGAAGACTTAGAGGTTCCTTGGCAGGCTCAGGATAGATGGCTTCAATAGAGATATCCACATCAGGCAGAAAAATCCGATGATTGCGAGCAGATGGCTGATATGAGATAGCGGAGTGAAGTTTGATTAGCCGCATTACCCATGGGGCGTAGAACTTCAAGCCAAACAGATCAGAGCCTGATGCAGCAAGTTGGCGAATGAAGAAGTCCCATGCATTGAAGCATTTTCCATGAAGAATATAGAAGACCAAAGTCTTCATTGCACCCTCAAGCTTGGCATGTGGAGAGTGCCTTTTGATGGGCCAGAGAGTTCACCTGATGATGTGATAAATGGTTCTTGGCAGATACTCAAGGTCTTCAACGAAGAACTCCGTGGGATAAGCAGCATCTTGGGGCAATGGCTTCATCATGCTGAGCATCTGACTCATATCAGGTTCAGGCTTCTGAAAGATGCTCTCAATAGCTTCACTATGCAGCTGACAGCCATGCTCGTAGAGATCGCCAGGAGTGGGCAAACCAGTGAGCTCAATGATGTCAAAGGCTTTGGCTTCGTGATGAACGTTTCCAGTCATCCACTCCAGGACCCAAGTCTTCGGATCTCTGCTATACCCGCGGATGTGAAGTGTGGCATAGAATTGGAGCAGCAACTCTTCATTCCAATGCTCTTGGTCAGTAACGAACGGCAGCAGTCCCACTTCCTTGAAGCAATCCAGAGCTTCTTCCAGACAGGGCAGACCAGCTATAGCTTCAATGTCAAGGCGCTTGTGTGGGAAGATGCGACCTTGGTTGTAAAGAATGCATGAGTAATAGCTTCGCTGCGGATAGCTCTAGAACCGATCAGATGATATCCTTTCCCTTGAGTAGGGGTTCCTAGAGCTATTGAAGAATGAGTTGTCTTCTCTGAAGCCATTGATATTGAAGGAGCCAGGTGCTGATGCAGGACCTGGGAATGTTGGCAATCTTGGGATTGGCTTCTGTACCTGAGGCCTGTGCTCAACATGATAGTCGAACTGGGGACCGGCAGCAGACTTAGGAACAGAAGTGGCGGGATCAGTGGCTTTGCTGACTTCTTCTTCCGTTGGGGAGGGCTCCACATTAGCTTCAGCCTCCACTTGACGAGCTGGAGGGTCGGTCACAATCACGTTCTCCTTGAGAACTGCTTCTTGGTGGGACAGGGGAGTGGCAACTTGTGGGACTTCTTCTTCCGCGGCTGATGCAGCCGGATTGTCTTCAGCAGAGACTTGAGGCCTTGGACCTTTGCGAAGCCTGCGCAACGCAGGCGACGCCTGTGTAGTTGGAGTTGGCTGGGCCTCAAAGTCTTCTTCCTCTTGTGGGAGATCCACCCATGAAGCATCCTGTGCAATTGGCGTCAGTGGACGACCAATGCTGATGAGTTCGCTGTTCTCGAGCTGAGGAAGGACTGCACCATCTTCTACATGGTCATGTTGACCAATGTCTTCAGCAGCGATGGGATCAGCTGCTGGAAAGTCTTCAGCTTCATGAGCCTCTGTGAAGCAGGCTCATGGATTGTCAGTTGGCGTTCAGCGTCAGGATAACCATAGAAATGGGTTCAACTATCAAAGGCTCTGTGGGAGCAGCCCGATCTTTCTTGGTCTTCCTCTTCTTCTTGGAGGGGGCAGTAGGAGAGGCTTCAGGATGTTTCCTCTTCCTGGCTTCAGCCTCAGCAGTCCTCGTCTTCTTGAGCTCTGAAGCGGTTGACCGGCTTTTTGGCTTCGAGCCAGTCATTCTAGTTGGGAAGACAATGGGAACTGCTTCCTGCCTTGGTGCGTCGGGTTCAGCCGTAGCAGGCTTCTTCTTCTTCTTTGCGGCCATCCTGGGGTCGATGCCAGGACGCCCAAGGGCCTTGCGCTTCTCAGCCTCATTGTAGGCTTGCACACATCTGTCAGCCAGAACCTTCATGCGCTCACGCGAACCCTGAGCTTCTGCACGTTTCTTCAGAAAGGCTTCCTTGAGCTCGTGCATCATGATCTTGAAGTTCTTCACCTCTTGCACGCTGAGCTTGGCCATATGCTTCTTGAACTGAGCCTTTTCATAGTCAATCTTTTGCTTCAGTTCAACAATGCGCTGGGCGACAGCTAGCTCTGAAGCAATGGCGCCTTGGAAGGCGACACTGAGGCCAATGGGTAGTTGCAGATCTTCAAAGCTGATGTTTGGCGTGTCAAACCACTCGTCAATGAAGTTGTGGATGATGGTTACATCAAAGAGAGGCAGATCATTGAAGATTTCTGCTTCTTCTTTGCTCTTGATGAGTTGCTCAAGAGCGTCATCTGCAAGATCTTCATCACTTGACAGATCAATGGCATCATTGCGCAGAATGGCAGCAGCTGTTAGCTCTTGGCCGGTGTGTGGCAGAGGCATCTTGACCTTCTGGGGCTTGGAGATGCGTGATAAATCTTCGGACTGCACACTGTCTTCAGGAGGTGCAGTTGCCAGTGGCTTCGCCCGTGAGATTTTTGGTGAAGGGGCAGGCTTTGAAGCTTTAGGCTTCTTCAACTTCTTTGGCTTCGGCGCTGCAGGCGCTTCATCTGATTCAGCGTCAGCTGCAGGCTCATTCACTGCAGTCCCTTGAACCAAGATATGGGTGATGAGGCCTTCAAGGTTGTAGAAAGGACCGATGACATTGGGTTCTGCATCTCGTGTGCCATCAGCCCTTGGAGCTGAGGGACCAGGGTTGAAGTCTAGTCCCAATGTCTTCTTGTTTTGCTTCGCTGAGTTCTGGGCAAACTGGAAGTTGCGCTTGAACAGATTGTCGTCACGACACCATAGTAGTGACGATGGGTGTGCATCAGCAGGCTGTGGCCCACGGACCATGCAGGGATAGAAGCCTTGTTCAATGGCTTCATCTCTGGACCTGGGTAGAAGATTCTTGTATAGGATGTCTCCCCACGGTCTCTTGATGGCATTTTTCTCAGCATATTCCTGGGTTACAAATCGGTATTTGAACCATTGTTCTGCCCAATATCTTCGAATCCATTGGATTCGGGTCTTGCGCTGATTGTAATCCTCTTCAGGATCTGTCTTGTACAGTTCTGAGAGGTCATCTGGCAGATCTCTGGATGTTTCTCCACGACGCTTTCTGCCACCCTTCCTTGCTGATTTCTCTGAAGCCATAAACTTTAAACTGAAAGGCTTCAACACGTTCAAAGGCTTCAAAGGTTTTCGCTTGCTGGACAAACAGGAACTGGCTTCGGGAGAATTTATGTGATGCTGTAAGAATTCTGCAAATGAATGCAGACTATGAGAACCAAAGGATTCTCCCACGGACATGTACCTGTGACAGCATTAAGGTGCGAGGGAAGGGGAAGAGGTCATATGCATTCTCAGAAGATTTTGAAGATAAATCAGTTTAGAAGACATTGACCTCATCGTGCGAAGACATTCACTCATAGATAAGGAGTTGGTTCCAGATTTGTACGAATCCACAGATCAGTACAAGTGAGGAATCTAACTACTTTGTGAAGCATAAGTGAATATACTAGGCATGTTATGAGATGCAGTATGAGAGAGATCTAACTTGTGTGAATAGAAACTGCTTGTGGTAGAAAGTGACAAAGCCATAGGATCAACGGTGCTGTAAAAAGGAAGTTTTATTTACCACACTAAGAACTGCTAGACGGAGTGGAAGATGAGGCCGAGCAGTTCGATCTTCCGTGCCCTAACTTGGCGACGGAGGACACCTACGGCGACGGCGGAGAG
Organism: Triticum aestivum; assembly: GCF_018294505.1. Lineage (NCBI taxonomy): Eukaryota > Viridiplantae > Streptophyta > Magnoliopsida > Poales > Poaceae > Triticum > Triticum aestivum. Next base: position 667,089,444 of record NC_057800.1, read on the forward strand.
GACGATGTCCGCGGTCGGCGTGAAGACGGCGTCGGAGAGGTTGCGGCAGCGAAGCGCTTCGTCGCCGGCGTCGTCGAGGGCTAGCGGTGGCGCTAGGGTTCGTGCGAGAGTGGAAGAAGAGATAATGACCGCTGTGAAGTGTGTATTTATAGGTACAGGGGCGGCACTGCGTTATTACACAGGTGCCCCTGGCGATTCGCATCTGAGGAACACATGGCCATTATGCGGAAGTTTGGGGTTTGTTCCACGTCCCACGCACACCTGGATTGTCGGGTGGTCGTTCCTACTTCTCCGGGTTTCATGTGGAGGAATGAGCATTGAAAACGGACTTAATGGTTGTCTCTGTATCTTCTGCTGACAAGGACGCAGAGAAGACATTCGACAGTTTCAATAGAATGCATATGATTTGGAGAGATAGAATTTGAGATAGAAAGCATAGAGAGGTTAGGGTCCGATCACATTCACTTAGTTCAAAAGATTCAACAAGAAGACATAGCTATAAGTGAATGCTGTAGAGGACAGAACACTAGTATATATATATCTATATAATCAACATAGTGAAGATAATCATGAAGATATGTTGAGATTGAAGCCAAACCAAATGTGAAGACATAGCAAATGTAACGCCATGAGTGAAACACTTCAAAATAGAACATTTGGTGGTGGCGTTACCCACCGTATAGGAAGTATTAGACCCAGACACGGCGCACAATTATCGTGGCGCTCCGAAGTCAAATTCCACATTAATGTATTCACACTTAGAATGTATGTCTTCATTGATTGAAGATATACTTTACTTCGTGTGTTGCACATCTAAGTCATCAATATGCATAAGGGTTAGGATGTGTGCCTGATCACAGGACATTTGAGGATTCCAGGATATTTAGCTCACACCATAACTTGCAAAATCTCTTCTCATCCAAGGGCTTGGTGAAGATATCTGCCAATTGCTCTTCAGTGTTGACGTGTATGATATCAATATCTTCCTTCACAACATGATCTCTGAGAAAGTGATGACGAATTTCAATGTGCTTTGTCTTCGAGTGCTGAACTGGGTTGTTGGCAATCTTGATGGCGCTTTCGTTGTCGCAGTAAAGTGGCACTTGCTTCAGATGAATGCCATAGTCCTTGAGTGTTTGCTTCATCCACAGAAGCTGAGCGCAGCAAGATCCAGCAGCAATGTATTCAGATTCAGCAGTGGAGAGAGATACACAGTTCTGCTTCTTTGAAGACCAACATACAAGTGATCGTCCCAGAAAGTGACATGTGCCTGATGTAGACTTGCGATCAACTTTGTCACCAGCATAATCAGCATCCGAGAATCCAACCAGATCAAACTCTGAGCCCTTTGGATACCATAATCCTAGAGTTGGGGTGTGAGCCAAATATCGAAGAATTCGCTTCACAGCTAAGTGATGCGACTCCTTTGGTGCCGCTTGAAATCGAGCACACATGCAAACACTAAGCATAATATCTGGCCTAGATGCACATAGATAAAGTAAAGAACCAATCATGGAGCGGTATACCTTTTGATCGAACTCTTTACCATTGTCGTCGGGACCCAGATGATGTTTGGCTGGCATTGGTGTTGTGAAGCCTTTGCAGTCTTGCATACCAAACTTCTTCAGGCAATCTTTGAGATACTTCTCTTGAGATATGAAGATGCCGTTGCGTTGTTGTCGTATTTGAAGACCGAGGAAGAACTTCAGCTCTCCCATCATGGACATCTGATATTGCTCTTGCATCATATATCCAAACTCTTCACTGTACTTCTGATTGGTGCAGCCGAAGATAATGTCATCCACATATATTTGGCACACAAACAGTTCACCATCATATGTCTTCGTGAAGAGAGTGGGGTCTAGGGAACCAGGTATGAAGCCTTTGCTCTTCAGGAAGTATTTGAGTGTGTCATACCAGGCCCGAGGGGCTTGTTTGAGGCCATACAGTGCCTTGTTGAGCTTGTATACCATGTCAGGATGTTTTGGATCTTCAAAGCCAGGCGGTTGTGCAACATACACTTCTTCTTCAATCTTGCCATTGAGAAAAGCACTCTTCACATCCATTTGATATAGAAGTATGTTATGATGATTTGCATAGGCCAGCAGTATGCGTATGGCTTCAAGTCTAGCCACAGGAGCAAATGTTTCATCGAAGTCAATGCCTTCCACTTGAGTATATCCTTGAGCAACGAGACGAGCTTTGTTTCTGACAACTTGACCATGCTCATCTTGCTTGTTGCGGTATATCCATTTGGTGCCTATTATATTGTGCTTCCGTGGATCAGGACGCTTAACCAGTTCCCATACATTATTCAGCTCAAACTGTTGAAGCTCTTCTTGCATAGCTTGAATCCATTCAGGTTCCATGAAGGCTTCTTCAACTTTCTTGGGTTCTGTTATTGAGACGAATGCGAAGTGCCCACAGAAATTTGCTAGCTGAGTTGCCCTTGAACGAGTGAGTGGACCGGGTGCATTGATGCTATCAATTATTCTTTCAATCTGCACTTCATTGGCAACGCGAGGATGTACAGGGCGAAGATTTTGCTCTTGCTGATCATTGTCGTTGTTAGAAGGAATGTCTTCAGGCTGAGCATTGTCTTCATGTTGATCAGGTGCTGAGATGATAAGTTCTTCTTCAGGATGAGCTTCAGAAGGTATAATTTCTCCAGTTCCCATTAGCTTGATTGATTCACTGGATGGAACTTCATCTAGCACATTTGGCAGTTGCTCTCTTTGTGAACCGTTGGTCTCATCGAACCGCACATCCACTGTTTCAACCACTTTGTAATGAAAGAGATTGAAGACTCTGTAGGAGTGCGAATCCTTTCCATATCCAAGCATAAAACCCTCATGTGCTTTTGGTGCAAACTTTGAGGTGTGATGTGGGTCCTTGATCCAGCACCTTGGCGCCAAATACTCTGAAGTAACTGACATTTGGCTTCTTGCCAGTAAGGAGCTCATAAGATGTCTTGTTCAGAAGCTTGTGAAGATAAACACGATTGATTGTATGGCATGCAGTATCAATGGCTTCAGGCCAGAATTTTCTTGGAGTCTTGTATTCATCTAGCATCGTTCTGGCCATCTCAATGAGTGTTCTGTTCTTGCGTTCGACGACGCCATTCTGCTGTGGCGTGTACGGGTCTGAGAATTCATGTGTGATGCCCAAGGTATCAAGATATGTATCAAGGCCAGTGTTCTTGAATTCAGTGCCATTGTCACTTCTGATGTGCTTTATCTTGGCGCCATAATTGTTCATAGCTCGATTGGCGAAGCGTCTGAAGACATCCTGCACTTCAGTCTTGTAAAGGATTATGTGCACCCAAGTATATCTAGAATAATCATCAACAATGACAAAGCCATAGAGGCAAGCAGTAGTAGTAAGAGTTGAGTAATGAGTGGGACCGAAAAGATCCATGTGAAGCAGTTCGAAGGGTCGAGTAGTGGTCATGATTGTCTTCGAGGGATGTTTGGCCCTCGTCATCTTTCCTGCCTCACAGGCACCGCATAAGTGATCTTTCTTGAACTTGACGCCCTCGATGCCTATGACATGCTTCTTCTTTGCCAGGGTGTGGAGGTTCCTCATGCCAGCATGCCCAAGCCTCCGATGCCAGAGCCAGCATTCTGAAGCTTTTGCTAGAAGACATACGGCAAGCTGTGGTCCTGCTGAGAAATCTACCACGTACAAATCATCTTTTCGATACCCTTCAAATACTAGAGACTTGTCAGATTCCATTAGAACAAGGCAACGATATTTTCCAAATATTACGATCATGTTTAAATCGCAAAGCATTGAGACAGACATTAAGTTGAAGCCAAGGGATTCAACAAGCATGACTTTATCCATGTGTTGATCCCTTGAGATTGCAACTCTACCTAGACCCAATACCTTACTTTTACCAGTGTCAGCAAATGTGATGTGGCTCTTGTCGGATGGACGTAAGGTTGAGTCCATAAGAAGGCTTCTTTTGCCAGTCATGTGATTTGTACACCCACTATCAATAATCCATTCTGAAGACGCTGGTGTCGTACCCTACAGTGCAGTTAGGGGGATAGGCTTCACCAAGAGCATTGTGAAGCAAAAACATTTGACGAACCAGTGGGTTATGAAAGCTTAGATCCAGATTAGGACTAATAGGGAGAGTAGCAAGCGATTCAGGAACGAAGTACATAGTAAGACCATTCGGGCATTTGATCTTGCGCCCTACAAGATGTTTAAGGTCCCCAGCAATAGCGTCAGACGATTTTGGTTTTCTGCTGGAGACCTTTCCCTGCAAAAGAGAGTTAAGCTTTCTTAGCCACCCACATCTTCAAGGGTGGCTTAGAAGCAATAAGTCTAAGTGCAGCATCTGAGAATTTTGGCTTTGGAGCCCTAGCAAACAGTCTTGCAGGCGGACAATAGTACTCATAAGAATAAGCAGAATAGTTCTTGGTCTTATGAACATGGCGGTTTGATGAACCGCTCTCATATTCATATGCCTGAGTATGGTTTCCCTGCAAAACATTTGCGTTAGTGCGACTCAGGTGAGTCCTCTGTCTGTATGAAGCCTTTGGACCGTATGAAGCCTTTGGTCTGAGGTTTGTCTTCTTCACGTGAGGTGTCATGATGACATTCACAGGAAGATTCTCCAGACACCTTTTCGGAACCCAGATCTTCTTCATAGGCGGTCCATTCCTGCAGTTAGTACCAATGTACCTGGCAAACACTTCACCATTCTGATTCTTAAACAGTTTATAGTTTGCATCAAAGGATTCATCAATGATAATGGGGTTAGCACAAGTGAAGCCAGATAGATTGGATGGATCTGCTGAAGGTTCCTTTGCAGCAACCCACATGGTTTTGGGGTACTGCTCAGGTTTCCAGTAAGAGCCATCAGCATTCATTTTCCTTACGAACCCAACACCCTCTTTCCTCGGGTTTCGGTTCAGAATCTGCTTTTTGAGGACATCACATAGTGTCTGATGCCCTTTAAGACTTTTGTACATCCCTGTTTCAAGCAATGTCTTCAACCTAGCATTCTCATCAGCAATAGCAGTGGTATCCTCAGCAGAGGGGTTAGTTACCACATCAACAGTTGAAGATATTGCAACAGTAGTAGCAGTAGAACATTCAGCAACAGAAGTAGCATTATCACGCTCAATGCATTTAAGACATGGTGGTTCAAATCCTTCCTGAGCGGAACTGATCTGTTTGGCGCGAAGTGACTCGTTTTCCTTTTGAAGATCTTCATGAGCCGCTCTCAATTTCTCAAGATCTTGCTTCCTTTGAAGATAATCATAGGAAAGCTTTTCATGAGTTGTTGAGAGAGTTTCATGACGACTTTCAAGTTCCTGATACTTAACGTGAAGATTTTTTATGTCTTCAATTAAGGATTCAGATCGAGTCATTTCAGCACCTAACAGATCATCGCTTCTGTCTAACAGTTTTTGAATATGTTCCATAGCTTTCTGTTGTTCAGTTGCAATTTTAGCAAGTGTTTTGTAGCTGGGTTTTGAACCACAATCAGAGTCATCGTCACTAGATGTTTGATAGTGAGTAGTGCGTGTGTTTACCTTGGCACCGCGTGCCATGAAGCAGTAGGTAGAAGCGGAGTAGTCCTTGTCATTTGCATCGGTGTCGGTGATGAAGTCATTGTCTTCAGTGTTGAAGATGGACTTGGCAACGTATGCTGTAGCCAGACTTGCGACGCCTGAATCGGACTCCTCCTCAGACTCCACCTCCGCCTCCTCAGAAGCAGACTCCTCCTCTGAATCCATTTCCTTGCCAACAAACGCACGTGCCTTGCCAGATGAGCTCTTCTTGTGTGATGAAGACTTTGAGGAAGACTTGGAAGAAGACTTTGAGTATTTCTTCTTCTTCTTGTCGTCAGAGTCATATTCCTTGCTCTTCTTCTTCTTTTTGTTCTCATTGTCCCACTGTGGACACTCAGAGATGAAGTGGCCAGGTTTCTTGCACTTGTGACATGTTTTCTTCTTGTAGTCATGAGCAGAAGCTTCATCATTCCTTGAGCTTGATCGGGAAGACTTTCTGAAGCCTTTCTTCTTGGTGAATTTTTGGAACTTCTTCACAAGCATAGCAAGTTCCCTTCCAATGTCTTCAGGATCATCCGAACTGCTGTCAGATTCTTCTTCAGATGAGGAGACAGCTTTTGCCTTCAAGGCACGAGTTCGCCCATAGTTTGGACCGTAGATATCTCTTTTCTCAGAAAGCTGAAACTCATGTGTGTTGAGCCTCTCAAGTATGTCAGACGGATCGAGTGTCTTGAAATCAGGACGTTCTTGAATCATCAGGGCTAGGGTGTCAAACGAACTATCAAGTGATCTCAGTAGTGTCTTGACGACTTCATGTTTGGTGATCTCAGTAGCGCCGAGGGCTTGAAGCTCATTTGTGATGTCAGTGAGTCGGTCAAATGTGAGCTGGACATTCTCATTGTCATTTCGCTTGAAGCGGTTGAAGAGGTTGCGAAGGACACTGATTCTCTGATCTCTCTGGGTTGAGACGCCTTCATTGACCTTGGAGAGCCAGTCCCAGACCAGCTTAGATGTTTCAAAGCACTCACACGGCCATACTGTCCTTTGGTCAGATGACCACAGATGATATTCTTGGCAGTAGAGTCCAGTTGAACGAATTTCTTGACATCAGCAGCAGTGACACCTTCTCCAGCCTTGGGAACGCCGTTCTCGACGACATACCATAGGTCGACGTCAATGGCTTCAAGATGCATGCGCATCTTATTCTTCCAGTAGGGATATTCAGTTCCATCGAAGACGGGGCACGCAGCGGAGACTTTAATTATCCCTGCAGTCGACATAGCTAAAACTCCAGGTGGTTAAACCGAATCACACAGAACAAGGGAGCACCTTGCTCTGATACCAATTGAAAGTGCGTTATATCGACTAGAGGGGGGTGAATAGGCGATTTTTATGAAAGTCTTCAAAACGTGGAAGTTATGAAGACAAACGATAGAAATAAACCTATTACCCTGCAGCGGAAGGTAGACTACACTAGGCAAGCCATAGTCAAGTATTCAATAGAGTGAAAGCACAATGACTAATAGCAGCAATGTAGTAAGGATCAGGTAGGAAGATATTGTGAAGCCACACAGAACACGCAGTCACTCAGTGAAGACAAAAGATAGTGCGAACATACAATGACTTCACAAGGAGTAACAGTAAGTAAAGGGAAGGGAAGATGAAACCAGTGACTCGCTGAAGACAATGATTTGTTGGACCAGTTCCAGTTGCTGTGACAACTGTACGTCTGGTTAGGGCGGCTAGGTATTTAAACCTTAGGACACACAGTCCCGGACACCCAGTCCTGAACACGCAGCTCAGGACACCCAGTCCTCACCGTATTCCCCTTGAGCTAAGGTCACACAGACCTCGCCCAATCACTCTGGTAAGTCTTCAAGGTAGACTCCCAAACCTTCACAGACTTCGTTCACCGGCAATCCACAATGTCTCTTGGATGCTCAGAACGCGACGCCTAACCGGCTGGAGGATGCACAGTCCTCAAGTGTAATAAGTCTTCAGATCACACAGACAAGAAGACTTAAGTGATGCCTAATTCTCTTTGGCTCTGGGTGGTTAGGGCTTTATCCTCGCAAGGAATTCTCTCTCAAAGGCTTCGAGGTGGGTTGCTCTCAAACGACAAAAGCCGTACTCTGAATCTGAGCAGCCAACCGTTTATGGTTGTAGGGGGTGGGCTATTTATAGCCACTTGGCAACCCGACCTGATTTGTCCGAAATGACCCTGGGTCACTAAGGAACTGACACGTGTTCCAACGGTCAGATTTCAAACTCACAAGGCAACTTTACTTGGGCTGCAAGCAAAGCTGACTTGTCCGACTCTGGACAAGATTCGCTCTCAATAGTCTTCACTCGAAGACATAGGTTTTGGTTAGGCATCACTTTAGTCATTCTGACTGGTTCTCTTGGACCCCACTTAACAGTACGGTGGTTCCTATGACTCAACACAAAAGAAAGAGAACTACGAAAGATCTAAGTCTTCCAGCTCCATAGGCTTCATGTGGTGTCTTCTCTTGTCATAGTCTTCAATGTGAATATCTTCATATACCACCTTTGACTTCAATGTCTTCATACATTTTTAGGGGCCATGTCTGGTAGGAAAACCGAATCAATGAGGGACTTCTACCTGTGTTATCCTGCAATTCTCAGAAACACATTAGTCCCTCAACTAGGTTTGTCGTCAATACTCCAGAACCAACTAGGGGTGGCACTAGATGCACTTACAATGGACATCTGATATTGCTCTTGCATCATGTATCCAAACTCATCACTGTATTTCCGATTAGTGCAGCCGAAGATAATGTCATCCACATATACTTGGCACACAAACAGTTCACCATCATATGTCTTCATGAAGAGTGTGGGATCTAGGGAACCAGGTTTGAAGCCTTTGCTCTTCAGGAAGTCCTTTAGTGTGTCATACCAAGCACGAGGGGCTTGTTTGAGGTCATACAATGCCTTGTTGAGCTTGTAGACCATGTCAGGATGTTTTGGATCTTCAAAGCAAGGCGGTTGTGCAACATACACTTCTTCTTCAATCTTGCCATTGAGAAAATCACTCTTAACATCCATTTGATATAGAAGAATGTTATGATGATTTTCATAGGCCAGCAGTATGCGTATAGCTTCAAGCCTAGCCACAGGAGCAAATGTTTCATCGAAGTCAATTCCTTCAACTTGAGTGTATCCTTGAGCAACGAGACGAGACTTGTTTCTGACAACTTGACCATGCTCATCTTGCTTGTTGCGATATATCCATTTAGTGCCTATGATATTGTGCTTACAAGGATCAGGACGCTTGACCAGTTCCCATACATTATTTCGCTCAAACTGTTGAAGCTCTTCTTGCATAGCTTGAATCCATTCGGGTTCCATGAAGCCTTCATCAACTTTCTTGGGTTCAGATATTGCGACGAATGCGAAGTGCCCACAGAAATTTGCTAGTTGTGTTGCCCTTGAACGAGTGAGTGGACCAGGTGCATTGATGCAATCAATTATTTTCTCAATCTGTACTTCATTTGCAACACGAGGATGAACAGGACGAAGATTTTGCTCTTGCTGATCATTGTCATCGTTAGAAGGATTGTCTTCAGGCTGAGTATTGTCTTCAGGTTGATCAGGTGCAGAGATGATGAGTTCCTCTTGGGGCTATGATTCAGACGGTATGATTTCTCCAATTCCCATAAGCTTGATGGATTCACTGGATGGAACTTCATCTAGCACATTTGGCAGGTACTCTCTTTGTGAGCCGTTAGTCTCATCGAACTGCACATCCACAGTTTCAACCACTTTATAGTGAAAGAGGTTGAAGACTCTGTAGGAGTGCGAATCCTTTCCGTAACCAAGCATAAAACCTTCATGTGCTTTCGGCGCAAATTTTGAAGTGTGATGTGGATCCTTGATACAACACCTGGCACCAAATACTTTGAAGTAACTGACATTTGGCTTCTTACCAGTGAGGAGCTCATAGGATGTTTTGTCATAAGCTTGTGAAGATAAACATAGTTGATGACATGGCATGCAGTATCAATGGCATCAGGCCAGAACTTTCTTGGAGTCTTGTATTCATTGAGCATCGTCCGGGCCATCTCAATGAGTGTTCTGTTCTTGCGTTCCACGATGCCATTCTGCTGCGGCGTGTATGGAGCTGAGAACTCATGAGTGATGCCCAAATTATCAAGATATGTGTCGAGGCCGGTGTTCTTGAATTCAATGCCATTGTCACTTCTGATGTGCTTGATCTTGACGCCATAGTTGTTCATGGCTCGATTGGCGAAGCGTCTACAGACATCCTGCACCTCAGTCTTGTAGAGGATTATATGCACCCATGTATATCTTGAATAATCATCAACAATGATGAAGCCATATAGACAAGCAGTAGTAGTAAGAGTTGAGTAGTGAGTGGGACCGAAGTGGTCCATGTGTAGCAGTTCGAAGGGTTGAGTCGTTGCCATGATTGTCTTCGAGGGATGCTTGGCCCTCGTCATCTTTCCTGCTTCGCAAGCACCGCATAAGTGATCCTTCTTGAACTTGATGCCCTCGATGCCTATGACATGCTTATTCTTTGCTAGAGTATGCAAGTTCCTCATGCCAGCATGCCCTAGCCTCTGATGCCAGAGCCAGCATTCTGAAGCTTTTGCAAGAAGAAATACGGCAAGCTGTGGTCCTGCTGAGAAATCTACCATGTACAAATCATCTTTCCGATACCCTTCAAAGACTAGAGACTTGTCAGATTCCATTAGAACAAGGCAACGATATTTTCCAAACATCACAATCATATTCAAATCACACAGCATTGAGACAGACATTAAGTTGAAACCAAGGGATTCAACAATCATCACTTTATCCATGTGCTGATCCCTTGAGATTGCAACTCTACCTAGACCCAATACCTTGCTTTTGCCAGTATCAGCAAATGTGATGTGACTTTTATCAAATGGACGTAAGGTTGAGTCCATGAGAAGACTTCGCTTGCCAGTCATGTGATTAGTACATCCACTATCAATAATCCATTCTGAAGCAGCTGGTGTCATACCCTACAGTGCAGTTAGGGGGATAGGCTTCACGAAGAGAATTGTGAAGCATAAACATTTGACGAGCAAGTGGATTATGAAAGCTTAGATCGAGGTTAGGACTGATAGGGCAAGTAGCAAGCGACTCATTAACAAAAAAACATAATAAGACCATTTGGGAATTTGATATTGCGCCCTACAAGATGTTTAAGGTCCCCAGCAATAGCTTCAGATGCATTTGATTTTCAACTGGAGACCCTTCCCTGCAAAAGAGAGTTAACCTTTCTTAGCCACCCACATCTTCAAGGGTGGCTTCGAAGCAATGAGTCTAAGTGCAGCATCTGAGAACTTTGGCTTTGGAGCCCTAGCAAATAGTCTTGCAGGTGGACAAAAGTGTTCATAAGAATAAGCAGAGTAGTTCTGGGTCTTATGAACATGGCAGTTTGATGAAACACGCTCATATTCATTGGCCTGAGTATGGTTTCCCTGCAAAACATTTGCGTTAGTGCGACTCAGGTGAGTCCTTTGTCTGTATGAAGCCTTTGGACCATATGAAGCCTGTGGTTTGGGGTTTTTCTTCTTCACTTGTGGTGTCATGCCGACATTCACAGGAAGATTCTCCAGACACTTTTTCGGCACACAACTTTCTTCATAGGTGGCCCATTCCTGCAGTTAGTACCAATATACCTGGCAAACACTTCACCATTCTAATTCTTAAACAGTTTATAGTTTGCATCAAAGGATTCATAAATGACAATGGGATTAGCGCAAGTGAAGCTAGATAGGGTGGATGGATCCACTGAAGGTTCCTTTGCAGCAACCCACGTGGTTTTGGGGTACTGCTCAGGTTTCCTGTAAGAGCCATCAGCATTCATTTTTCTTTCGAACCCAACACCATCTTTCCTAGGGTTTCGGTTCAGAATCTGCCTTTTGAGGACATCACATAGAGTCTGATGCCCTTTGAGACTTTTGTACATCCCTGATTCAAGCAATGTCTTCAACCTAGCATTTTCATCAGCAATAGTAGTGGTATCCTCAGCAGAGGGTTTAGTTACCACATCAACAGTTGAAGATATTGCAACAGTAGCAGCAGTAGAACATCCAGCAACAGAAGTAGCATTATCACGATCAATGCATTTAAGACATGGTGGTTCAAATCCTTCCTGAGCGGGACTGATCTGTTTGGCGCGCAGTGACTCATTTTCCTTTTGAAGATCTTCATGAGCCGCTCTCAATTTCTCAAGTTCTTGCTTCCTTTGAAGATAATCATAGGAAAGCTTTTCATGAGTTGTTGAGAGCATTTCATGACGACTTTCAATCTCCTCATACTTAACATGAAGATATTTTTATGTCTTCAATTAAGGACTGAGATTGAGTCATTTCAGCGTCTAACAGGTCATCGCTTTTGTCTAACAGTTTTTAAATATGTTCCATAGCTTTCTGTTGTTCAGTTGCAATTTTAGCAAGTGTTTTGTAGATGGGTTTGGAACCACAATCAGAGTCATCTTCACTTGATGTTTGATAGTGAGTGGTGCGTGAGTTTACCTTGGCACCGCGTGCCATGAAGCAGTAGGTGGGAGCGGAGTTGTCCTTGTCATTAGCATCGACGTTGGTTACGAAGTCATTGTCTTCAATGTTGAAGATGGACTTGGCAACGTAGGTTGTAGCCAGACTTGCAACGCCAGAATCAGACTCCTCCTCAAACTCCACCTCCGCCTCCTCAGAAGCAGACTCCTCCTCTGAATCCATTTCCTTGCCAACAAACGCACGGGCCTTGCCAGGTGAGCTCTTCTTGTGTGATGAAGACTTTGAGGAAGACTTGGAAGAAGACTTTGAGTGTTTCTTCTTCTTCTTGTCGTCAGAATCATATTCCTTGCTCTTCTTCTTCTTCTTCTTCTTCTTCTTCTTCTTGTTCTCATTTCCCACTGTGGACACTCAGAGATGTAGTGACCAGGTTTCTTGCACTTGTGGCATGTTCTCTTCTTGTAGTCATGAGAAGAAGCTTCATCATTCCTTGAGCTTGATCGTGAAGACTTTCTGAAGCCTTTCTTCTTGGTGAATTTTGGAACTTCTTCACAAGCATAGCAAGCTCCTTTCCAATGTCTTCAGGATCATCAGAACTGCTGTCAGATTCTTCTTCAGATGAGGAGACATCTTTTGCCTTCAAGGCACGAGTTCTCCCATAGTTGGGACCGTAGATGTCTCTTTTCTCAGAAAGCTGAAACTCATGTGTGTTGAGACTTTCAAGTATGTCAGACGGATCGAGTGTCTTGAAGTCAGGGCGTTCTTGAATCATCAGGGCTAGGGTGTCAAACGAGCTGTCAAGTGATCTCAGGAGTGTCTTGATGACTTCATGCTTGGTAATCCCAGTAGGGCCGGGAGCTTGAAGCTCATTTGTGATGACAGTGATTCGATCAAACGTGAGCTAAACATTCTCATTGTCGTTTCTCTTGAAGCGGTTGAAGAGGTTGCGAAGGACACTGATTCTTTGATCTCTCTGGGTTGAGACGCCTTCGTTGACCTTGGAGAGCCAGTCCCAGACTAGCTTGGATGTTTCCAGAGCACACACACGGTCATAATGTCCTTTGGTTAGATGACCACATATGATATTCTTGGCACTGGAATCCAGTTGAACGAACTTCTTGACATCAGCAGCGGTGACACCTTCACTAGCCTTGGGGACGCCATTCTTGACGACATACCAGAGGTCGACATCAATGGCTTCAAGATGCATGCGCATCTTATTCTTCCAGTAGGGATATTCAGTTCCATCGAAGACTGGGCACACAGCGGAGACTTTGATTATCCATGCAGTCGACATAGCTAAAACTCCAGGTGGTTAAACCGAATCACACAGAACAAGGGAGTACCTTGCTCTGGTACCAATTGAAAGTGCTAGTGATCGACTAGAGGGGGGGGGGGGTAAATAGGCGATTTTTATGGAAGTCTTCAAAACATGGAAGTTCAAAGACAGATGATAGAAATGAACCTATTAACATGCAGCGGAAGGTAGACTACACTAGCCAAGCCATAGTCAAGTATTCAATGAAGTGAAAGCACAAAGACTAATACCAGCTAAGCAGTATGGATCAAGATGGAAGATAGTATGAAGCCACACAGAACAAGTAGTCACACAGTGAAGACAAATAGATAATGCAAATAGGCAATGACTTCACAAGGACCAATCTGCAAATAAAGGGATGGGAAGGATAGAACCAGTGGCTCATCGAAGACAATGATTTGTTGGACCAGTTCCAGTTGCTGTGACAACTGTATGTCTGGTTAGGGAGGCAGAGATTCAACTCAGAAGACCGCGTCTTCACCTTATTCCCCTTGAGCTAAGAACACCCAGTCCTCGCCCAATTACTCTGGTAAGTCTTCAAGGTATACTTCCAAACCTTCACAGACTTCGTTCACCGGCGATCCACAATGACTCTTGGAAGCTCAGAACGCGACGCCTAACTAGCTGGAGGATTCACAGTCCTCAAGTGTAATAAGTCTTTAGATCACACAGACAGGAAGACTTCAGTGATGCCTAACACTCTTTGGCTATAGGTGTTTAGGGCTTTATCCTCGCAAGGATTTCTCTCTCAAAGGCTTCGAGGTGGGTTGCTCTCAAACGACAAAAGCCGTGCACTAACTCTGAGCAGCCAACCAATTTATGGTGTAAGGGGTGGGCTATTTATAGCCACTAGGCAACCCGACCTAATTTGTCTGAAATGACCCTAGGTCACTAAGGAACTGACACGTGTTCCAACAGTCAGATTTCAAACACACACGACAACTTTACTTGAGCTACAAGCAAAGCTGACTTATCCAGCTCTGGATAAGATTTGCTCTCATTGTCTTCGCTCGAAAACATAGGATTTTGGTTGAGCATCAGTTCAGTCATTCTGACTAGTTCACTTGGACCCCACTTAATAGTACGGTGGTTCCTATAACTCAACAAAGAAGAAAAAGAACAATGAAACAACAAAGTCTTCGTGCTCCATAGTCTTCACGCGATGTCTTCTCTTGTCATAGTCTTCAATGTGAATGTCTTCAGATACCACCTTTGACTTCAATGTCTTCATACATTTTTAGGGGTCATCTCCGGTAGGAAAACCGAATCAATGAGGGACTTCTACCTGTGTTATCCTGCAATTCTCACAAACACATTAGTCCCTCAACCAGGTTTGTCGTCAATACTCCAAAACCAACTAGGGGTGGCACTAGATGCACTTATAGTGTGAGAGAGATTGCACAATTCATTCGCATATCACTATCTAGCGATCGTGGACGTGCATCGCTTGAACATAAATCAATATCTACTTTGTATCCTGGCCAAAGGTACAATATCGATTTAATGCTATAAAGATTGGACACTCACATATCACATTTTTTCTATCTAAATAAAGCTTTTTAATTGTGCATGCCAAAGTTACAGTGATGTTTCTTCAAACAACCAATGTAACTATCATCACTACTAGGGGAAAAGCTAGCAGCAGCGCAGGTTTTAGGTGTATCAGTAGCGCGGGGACCGGCGCTACTAATAAGGCACTACCGCTAACACGTAGCAGTAGCGCGTGCTCACCAGCTCTACTGCTACACAAGTGTAGCAGCAGCGCGCTTCATGGAAGCTCGCTACTGCTAATAGCTCTAGCGCACTTTGCCTGGACGCGCTACGGCTATCATGGCGCTGCTGCTAGCTTTTCTCCACTCGCTACTGCTAATTTTAGTAGTTTTTTTTCTGCATATTTGTTTTGTATTTGAACATGATTTATAGAAGAATCTTTAGCAGATACAAATGTCATCATGATACACATACCAATGGCTGCGAGACCAGAAATTTAATCATAGCATAAACCAAATAGTCTCATCATAATCATCATCCAACACAAAGTGGTATCTTGTCATCATCTCGAAAATAGCGATACATGCAAGTCTTGAATACTTGCAACTACAACGTCATCCATCTAAACAATGGTATATGCGAGAAGAGCTATCACTGTGAGTGAGAGCGGAACTATGCAGTACATGAGGCGGCGGTTACAAGTCCTCTCTCGCGCTAGCGTGAACCTCAAGTAACTAGCTTCTCCTTCTTGTCTTCTTTTGAAGCCTTCATGGCTGGCGCCCGAGACCCCATTCACTTGCGCCTGACACTCAAGCCACTCGTTGTGCACCCCTGGAACCTTCCCTTTGTACACGACATAGCACCGCCATCTCGCCATCAAGAAACTAGGTACCTGTTAGAGATGCATGTTCATCAAGAGGATGTAAAATCATATGCAACAAAATATATTAGAGGAATACGAAAAAGAAAGGGTTAATTAGCAACTAGATGCAACATACAGTACACAAACTAATTAACTAGAGGTACGCAGGTCATCGTACCCAAACAAACAAAGTAGCATTACGCAAGTTCGGCAAGGACCGTGGACATCACAAAGTTTCATCGCTACAGAAAGTATAGAAGTTCAACCGACACATATCATCATCATCGGCATCGTAAATCACTAGAAGTTCCATCCTTCCATATCATCAAGGATGGACCCTAGCTTCTTGAATGGCGTGAGGTCTTGATGTTGCATGCCTATGTGAGTTCGGACATCAGCTCGTGATATAGGGCCGTGGTGGAACATCCCCTTCCCATCGTCGACTTCATTCATGATGATCGTCGCAATGTCCCTTTGTATGCGAAAGAAGTCATCTCAAAGTTTATAATCCGCTTCTCCATGAGAGTCTATCCACTTGTGGATATGTTCATCATTTCTGCTTGTCATGCGAAGCTTTTGGTGATCGGTGTTGAACTCAATCATGAGATGGAGGATGTACAATCCATCCTTCTTGCTTGGTTTTAGGACATGGATGCAGCAGAAGTTAGTTTTATGCGCGAAGCCCATCTTCTTGTTCCTTTGTTTCCTGATCTGCATGTGTCTACCTCTAATGTTGAAGCCTTGGAGAGCATCATCCAGAATATTCATTATGTGGGTGTAGTCCTTCTTCTCGTAGCCTCTGGAAGGGTCGAAATACACGACGTGGGAGACTTGCGGGTAAAGAACGATAAGGACAGCGCACCCGTTGCTGCGGGGAGAAGATACCTCAAATTATTCTTCGTATGAGCGAGATGGAATGATTGAAATGTACAAAAGGGTAGTCCGGAACTGACTTACTTTGGATGATAAGGCAGGAGGACAATTTCCTGGTCCTTATTCTGTACCATGAAGTTTTGGAGGTAGTCCCTAGCAGTTTCACACTCAAAGTCGCCGAGACTCAATAAAGACTCGTGCATGTAGTACGGATCCACCACACAGATTTGTGAGACTTCTTCTCTCTTCATGACAGAGCTCATATGTAGCGCAAAAAGGCGGACGATTGTAAAATGGAGCCACCTTGTCAGAAACATCTCAAAGATATGGTCAAACCATAGGAAGAACAACTCCGCGGGCCGTGTGTCGACGTAGCACTTCCCCTCGGGCACACGAGTCACGTATGTTGGATATCCTGGATCCTTCGAGGCTAGTAGGCTTTTCTCAATCGGCAGCATATGGTCATGCAGTCTCCTGAGATCCCCTGATAGTGCCTCCAGTGGTTTCGACGGTAGCATCGGCTCGCTCGTGAGATGGAACATGGCCGCACCTTTCACGGGTACACGCTCTTCAGAATCCATCATCTGGCTGCTATGTGCTCTGGCTTGTTTGGAGGCAGCTATCTTCCCCGATCTCTTCCTCTCCTTTTTCTTGGGCACACCTTCCAGACCCTTCCTTAACCCCTGCCCCAGTGTTCTCGGGCTAAGCACTGTATGGCCCTCAGCTAGTTGAGCCTGTGTTGAGGCGACATCTTCAGGCATGTCCTGTGAGGATTTCATGAATAGAGACTTTTTGCAATCCCTGCTACGATCTTCTGCCTAGGCAGATCATCCATATCCTCATTAGCATGCTGATAGCCCGATTCGTCAAATGGTTGACTCATCATATCTATGTCACAGTCATCCGCATTTGTATTGAGGAAACCCATTGGGTCGACCTCCGTCTCTTCA
Source organism: Triticum aestivum (assembly GCF_018294505.1). NCBI lineage: Eukaryota > Viridiplantae > Streptophyta > Magnoliopsida > Poales > Poaceae > Triticum > Triticum aestivum. Next base: position 667,107,002 of record NC_057800.1, read on the forward strand.
TCCATTATATGTTCTACATGACCGATTAGATCAGCCAGTACTATTGCACCCCCTTCATCACGTCGTCTGCCGCTCTCACCCGACACTACATGAGCTGGTAATTGCGTAGGCGGGGTGGTGGTCTTCGCACATGGTTGTTGATGTGTGGTTATTGGTGTGCTCTCGGCCGGCTCCAAATGAATAAAATTCTTCGGCCATAGCAGCACCAAACCCTTGCAGTTTCCAATCTGCGGCGGGGTCTCGTCGTCCTCTCCCACAGGATATACTGGAGGAGGCAAATGCTCATGCCCTGATTTCACACTAGACAAGCTAACCCAGAAGTGCCCAGCGGGGATCGGCTGGTTGTGGAACGTGGGTTGCAAGGGGTTCATTATCATCCCCTTTCCCATGTCCACCTAAGGATGGCAATATTATCCATGGACATGGATATCCATGGATATCCGACCCGAATGGATAGGGTTTGGATATGCTTTTGTGTCCATGGGCGGCGCCCAAACCCGACCCGATTGTTTGTGGATAGGGCATGGACATAATCTTGTACCCATGGATATACCCAAACCCGACCCGATATTATGACTTAATGGGGGAAAATCTGCTATCCCTGCCCCACGGTCGTATGTCCCACAACAATTTTACACTTTTTTTTATCTAAAACATGCATAAGAAATTACACAATCCCCATCGTAACTTTTTTTAATTGACATTCAATCCCCTCTGTAACATACGCCAACACCCCTTCCCTTATTTATACCTCCTTCTTAAATGACTCGTCATTCTCATCTGTTAGAAAAATACTAAATGATCTTAGGTTGTTAGTGGATGTTGATTTACCATAAGTGAAGCCTAGCCTACCACGAGGTGGAGAATGGAAGAGTTTATGTTAATATTGTGTTATGTCTTATTTATATGTCTCGAGAGGACCCAATCGATATCCAATGGGTATGGATATCCATCGGATTTGGACATGGACACAATTTTTCACCCATGGATTTTTTCATGGGCGGGCAAAGACTGTTTTCATGGACATGGATGTGGATTTGAGATTGTTCAACCCGATCCAAACCCGACCCATTGCCATCCTTATGTCCACCTTCTGGCCTTTGATCAAGTAGAGTATGGTGCACGGGGTTTCTTTGGCCTGCAAACACATATGTCTGTGGCGTAAAACAACTGAAAGGCAACAAAAATGGAATATTCTATGTTGATGTGACATGTAATTACCGTGATGGCGTCGAGATCAGCCAAACACGAAGGCCCACCTAGCACGCCAGAGACTAAGGACATGCTTCTATAAGCGGGAGCGACTGCAAGAGGAGGCCCGGTTGCGTGAGCAAGTGATGGTGCGGTGGTGTTGTTGTTCACGGAGTTGCTCCCGATGAAACTGGGCAACGGGAAATCATGTACCGTCTTGTCTGGATTTTCCTTCGTCTAGTTGATGATAGCTGGAACCAAGTTAGTAGCGAAATCATTTCTGCACGCAGTTACAGCTGCATTGACTGCTTGCAGTAGCAACTCATTATTCTCCTCGGCTGTTTTTTTCGCGTCCTCAGCTGTTTTTTTCTCGACCGCAAGATTCACCTTCTCATCGATGTCCTCCTGACTAAACTTCTTTTTCTGCTTCTTGGCCTCTGGGCCCTCATTGTAAAACACCTTCCACGTGGCGCCGTCTCCAGCGCCGTGCACACGACCATATTGCGGCCGCTGGCCCAAAGGGAGTCCCTTAAGTTCGTTCAAGGCCCGGTTGAGAGGGGTATCCCACTTGGGCCTCATCGAAGAAGTAGGGCTTTCGGCTGCAAGCTGGTGTTGCTTCTCTTGCAGAAGGAGCGTGAACCATTTAGGAATTTGTAGTCGACTAGATCTAGAGCTAAATGTAAGGTGGTAAAATAATAATTACCAGTAGTCTAATCAATTTCCGCGTGATCTGGTCCATGTAAAGAACCTTCTTTTCCTTGTCCCACTTGTAGCGGGCCCTGATGAAGTCACGCTCCAAGGGGTTGGTGAACTTCGTGAAGGGGTCTGGGAGACCCACTGCTTCACGTTCCGCATCCTCCTTATTCCATATGGGCCTTTTACCGAGGTAGCCATGGCTTCCGAGGCGATGTTTCCCCGTGTTCCTTTACTGAAGGCTCTTTAATTTCATAGCCTTAGACTTGGCTGCCTCGGTAGCGCAAGTGTCCTTGAAATTTTCGAACTCCTCTACCGTAAGTGTCGGATTTTCCTCCAGAATCTTGGACAGGGGTTCCTCAGCCTCAATAGCTCATTTCACCCTCCCTTTCAAGGAGGCCAAATCATTGCTGAACATGCCCATGGCGTGATTGTTAATCTTTTTCATCTTCGGATCATCCCATGGTTCTTCTATGTTATCATCCCGGTCGGGGAACTTGAATCTCTTGTGCAACTTCGTCAGGAGCAACTGCGTCAAATGTTCTTTACTCCTTAAGTCATCGTCGTTGATGCTCGCGCATTCCCGTAGGATGCATCCTACTTGGTTCCCATAGCACTTGTGAGGTTCTTCCGACTCTAATGGCTCAAACTTGCTAGGTGCCATCTTTGTGATCACTAGTCATCCAATCCCTAGTTTGTTAGGTTTTCGTATCCCATGCTTCTTCTGCTTCTTATTTTTGGTAGCGGCATCGGTACCTTCCCCGCCGGTCTCGGCGCCGCCAACGGTGCCGGCACTGTCGGTGTCGATGTCGGCGTCAGTACCATCATCGAGCCGACCTGCAAACCTTGAATTTGCATTTTCTTAGCAGTCAAATAGTCGAGGTACTCTTGTTCACCCTCATAATCCATCTCGTCTGCATCTTGGTCAGAAGGCCCAGTTTCTTCGTTGTTCGACATGTTTCCTATGATTAAGTATCCTCCTTTAATTCTAAAACTATGAAAAAAAATGAGAAATGACATAAAAAAGAAATCTATGTTTGCCAGAATGTTGTTTTCGAGCACTCGATATGCCTATTATCTAGCACAAATCATGCCAAAATTCACGGAAAATTTCGTCATGACCTTTGCTAAAAAAATGGACATATCGAGCGCCTAAAATTCACTGGAACGGAAATGAATCAACATTCCGGCGTAACATCAGCCACTCAGATCATTTACCCTGCACATAATCATCATGTCCAAATGACATGTCCAAATATCCAAATATGACATGTCTAAAACATCACATGTCCACATATATAACCAAATTAACCATTTGCCCTAACTAAAACCCAACTAAATTAACCAAAAAACCTAACTAAAACCTTACAGAGGGTGCAGGCCCGACGACGGCCAAGGTTGGGAGGGGTCGGGGTCGGGGTCGAGCACCGGGGACGGAGCCAGGGTCGGGGCCGGGACCGGGGCCGTGGGCGAGCGCCGGGGTTGGGGTCGGGGGCCGGAGCCGGCGCCGGGGTCGGGGGCGAGGGCAGAGGCGCGGCAATGGCTCCGGCGGCGCGACGGGGGGAGGGAGAGTGTGGGGATTTGGGGGAAAAAGAGGCGGGATGAAGAGAGGAGTGGGGATTTTGGGGGTTAAGTGGGCATAGTAGTAGCGCGTTTAGGAAAGACGCGCTATAGCTACTCGAGGTAGCTATAGCGTTTTCCTGTAGAAACCGCTACTGCTACCTTGACTAGCTGTAGCTCTTTTCTGAAAAATGCGCTGCTGCTATAACCAGTACCTATATAATAGTTTTCCCATTTGTTTCCTTCTGTTTTCTTTTCCTTTATTTTCTCTCACTTTTTTTTTCTGAGAGCAGTTAACTAAGAGAATTGAAGGTGGTATATATTGCATCATTTGACGGTTAAATATGTATACAAAATAGGAACATATATATTACATCATTGGACCCATGCATAATAATGGCTAAGTGTGTATACAAAAGAGGAACATATATATAACATCATTTGACCGATAACATACGATTCCTCAGCGTTGACGTTTTCATTTTTGAGTCAGCTTCTTTCCCTTCTTGTTCGTTGAAGAATAATTGAGCCCCTCATTGTGACTTTTCCTTTTCCATGGAGTACGATTTTTCTTTGGTAATGTAGTATTGATTCTTCTTTTGACGTATACTTTTTCATCATCATCATCTTCCCTCATTGGGTTGCCGTACTGATCGTAGTCTTCCTCATTGGCGACTCCATCCATTCCAATGATGTTCCTTTTGCCTCTCCTCATGACAACATGGTTGGGATTGCGCGGGTCGGTTATGAAGAAGCATTGTGTCACATGCTTAGCGTGTACCCATGGCTCATTTTTTGTGATAGCGTTCATGGTAGCGCTCTTGGCGTCGGGTAATGTCATGGTAGAGAAATTCCGGTTTTCTCTTTTGACATTCTTAGCCCATCTAACACGGAACATCGTCGTGTTCTGCAGTCCAAAGTAGTCAAGCTCCCAGATCTACTCGACCCTTCTGTAAAATCTTTCAATTGCACCGTTGTCGCTGTCGGTCATGCATTCCATCGTCACCCCTGAGTTCTGATCATCACTGAACATATCTTTGGCCTCCGTGTAGAACGTGTATCCGTTGATATCGTATGCCTGATAGGTTAGGAGGTTGGGTGAGGGGCCATGTTCTAAGGCGTATATGAGAAATCTGTCCTTACAGCCCTCCTCCGGGGGATTAGCAATAATATGCTCTTTGAACCAATGCATGAAAGTGCAGTTGTGCTCTCTAGTAACTTCGGAGTCCGTCCTGCATACCCCCCGGTCACGATACTTCTTTGCGATAATTTCTTTGTGCAGTGCCACGAAAGCATCTACCTCATCTAGGTGTTGTAGCACTACCAAGTTTGCCATGTCAAAGTCACTGCGTCGATCTGAGTATGCCACGTGCAGTTCCCTGTGACCGTTGGAGTGACCTTCTCCTTCGAGCCTCCCCTCATGCTTGTTAACGGGCAAACCAACACTAACATCAGGTAGCTGGTCTGCGCCATATAGAAAATTCTCGCAGAAAGAGATGCACTCTTGTATTAGATAGCCCTGGACGATGCTTCCATCCGGACGGGACATGTTATGAACGAATCCTTTGATGATCCCATTCATCCTCTCAAACGGCATCATGTTGTGCAGAAATGACGGCCACAAGTCTATTATGTCGTCCACAATATGGACACACAGATGCACCATCACGTCAAAGAACGCGGGCGGGAAGTACATCTCAAGCTCATTCAGTATCACAACAATCTCTTCTTGTAGCCTTCGGAGTTGCTTCACACTGATCGACTTTCGAGAGATGACGTCGAAAAAGTTACAGAGACCAATAAGCGTCTCATGGACGTGCTTGTCCATTATCCCTCTAAGGGCAATAGGTAGTATCTGCATCATCATCACATGACAGTCATGGAACTTCATCCCGCTGAACCTTTTCTTGTCTGTGTCTAGATATCTGCTTATCTTGCCACAGTAACTAGAACTAACTTTGACTCCGGTAAGGGACTTAAAGAATTGATCGATCTCAGCCTGACTTAAGGTGAAGCAAGAAGGGGGGCAATAATCCTCTTTCTTTATTTTCTTGCCCTTCTTCTCCCGTGCCTCTGTCTCCGTCTCTGTCTCGTCTGACTGTTTACGGGGCGGCATGTGCAGATCTTCCCTGATTTTCAAATCTTGCAAGTCTTTTCTTGCCTTTGGCCCATCCTTGGTCTTATCCAGCATGTTCATCAGTGTCATGAGCAAACTCTCAAGGACATTCTTACAGATGTGCATTTGATCAAGGTAATGAGGTGTATCGAGTTTGTGCCAGTACTCCAAGTCCCAAAACACAGACCTCGTCTTCCATACCTTCAGCAGCGGCTCCGGCGCCTTTTTCATCATCTTTCCCGGCGTGGCGCACTCCTTCCAGTTTTTCAACACCTCATCGATTTCGGCACCGCTCCTCTTACGTGGAGGTCCTAGATGCTCAGCGTGACCATTGAATAGATCTCCACGGTTTCTCCACGAGTTGTCCTGTTCGAGCCATCTTCGATGCCCCATGTACACGATTTTCCCAGACCCGCCATCTTTCCTTGACGTTAGCTGCTGAGACGTCGTATCATCCATGCACCACGTGCATCCGCAATATCCATGGCACACCTGGCCTGCGACATATACGTAACCGAGATAATCATGCACCGTCGTGATCAGGCTCTCATGTAGAAATACTCGCCTTTGCTGGCGTCCCATGTCTTGGCCGGTGTTTTCCATAAAGTGTCTAACTCCTCTTGAAGTAGCCCCAGATACAAGTTAATATTATTTCCTGGTTGTTTCGGCCCTTGAATAAGCATGCTCATGTGAATGTACTTCGACTTCATGCACAACCAGGGGGGAGTTTGTACATCCATACAAACACGGCCATGTGATATGGTTGGTGCTCTGGTTGCCAAATGGATTCATGCCGAGCATGATGTTCCTTGCATCTCATTCAAAATACCGATAGAAGCTGTTCAACACTCTCCACTGGCTTCCATCCTTGACGTGTCTCAGCTTCGGATCATCTCCATCGTCGGGCTTCTTCCTTTCCGCGTGCCACCGCATTAGCTTTGCTTCCTTGGGATCTACGAAATACCGCTGGAGACGGGGAGTGATCAGTAAGTACCATACAACTTTCTGGGGACATTTCTTCCTGGCCTTCTTGTATCGAGAAGCATTGCACACTGGACAACTTGTTTTTTCCGCATGCTCCTTACGATAAATTATGCAATCATTGATGCATGCATGGTATCTAACATGCGGCAGATCAAGAGGCCACACGATCTTCTTGGCCTCATCAACACTACTAAGACATAGATTCCCCACGGGAAGAACATCCTTTAGGTACTTGAGATGCTCATCGAGGCTAGTGTCGGTCCATTTGTTTTCAGCCTTCGTCTTCAGGAGTTGGAACGTGAAACTCAAGCGGGTCACCTCAGGATTGCAACCATCATACAATGGAGTGTTCAAGTCTACCACCAGTTGCTCCAGCTTAGCATCCTCTCTAGAAGAAGCTCCCTCAGTACTCATCTCCTTGTGAAGCAGTGCTTGAACATGAGGGCCCCGCACGATTGAACTTAGTACTGACGAACTCTGCTGCATGGAGTCCACGTTCTCTCCACCGACATGTCCAGCCCCTTCTCCTCCGCCATGTCCGGCCCCTTCTCTGCCGCCATGTCTGGCCTCTTCCCCGCTGCCATTATCAATCATCTCTTCGTCTTGCCCAGTGTCGTCATTGGCTGCCCTGTCGGCGTCCTCAACATCATCATCCTCATCTTCAATTATCCACCGAGTATAGCCATCCATGAAACCAGTCATGAGAAGGTGCACTTCGACACGACCTTCATCATAGGGGTCGAGCCAAACTATTCCTTTGCATCTTCGACACGGACATAAAACCTCTGTCAGGTTATTTTCTTTCATGTCCTGCACCGCCGACCACAACCACCTGTCCACCATTGTTCCGCTGACCATCACGAACACCTGCACGATAGTAATAAACAAATTGATTATAAAAATGCGTGCATGCATCAAAGTCATACAAAAATTCGGCACAACCTTCCCTAAAAATAGGACATATATAGATCTAGAGTTTGCCCGAAATTCGCCGAAACGGAAATAAATCGACATTTCAGCAAAACATAGGCAACTCAAAAGCACAATTTGGCGTCAACTCATGCCACACACACAATTTCCATCATATTTCCCAATTATCATATCACACATACACACACACACACATATTTCCATTTTGCAAAAGCATGAAATTTTAATCACCTCTAGCTACGAGATCGAGCACACGGTGTGGATGATGATGTAGGGAGATCAAAAGTGCACAAAGCTCTTCTTGACAAAGAAAGATCTAGTTAGGGGGCAAATAGGTCACTTAACTAAATGCTACATCTACCTAGCTAGCTAATTTGGGAGGAGACAACTTCAACTAGTGGAGGGGGAAGGAAAAAAAGAAAGGAGATGCATTGATGGAGGTGGTGTAGTTAGCTAGGAGTAATGAAGAGAGAGAAAGGTAGGTAGAAGAGGGAGAGTAATGGGGGGAGAAGTATTGAGGAAGAAGAAGAGTGAGAGAGGGAGGATGTGGGAGGTAGGGGAAAGGGAGGAGAGGAGATGGGGAGGGGAGGTGGAAAAAGGTGGTGGGTGGTGCGTCTTAGCAGCAGCGCGGGAGCAAAAACGCGCTACTGCTATGATCGTAGCAGTAGCGCGCTTTCCTATCATGCGCTACTGCTAAACGGGCCAACCGTGTGTACAATTTCAAAATTAGCAGCAGCGGCGTGACTAAAAAGTGCGGTACTACTATGGCATTAGCAGTAGCGCGCTTCTTGACGGTCGCGCTGCTAGTAAAGTTAGGTCGTTGTGTACTATCGGTGGATTTTTGTAGCAGCGCGGTTTAAACATCACGCGCTACTGCTAAATTTACATCAATAGCATGCTTTCCCTAACCGCACTGCTACTAATTAGCAGCAGCGCCTCTTTTTGTGCCGCGCTACTGCTAAGATTCTGTGTATAAGGTTTTCCCTAGTAGTGCATGTACAATCACCATTGTTACTCTTGCATTTAAATTCATTAGTCTTGGATGATTTAAGGTTCTATTATGAAGTAATATATGTAATATTCATATATGAATTCAACAGGTACGTAATTTATGAAATGGAGGCTATGTAATCATATGAGGTAACAGTTTTAAGTAGCGGACTACAATATCCATTTCTTTCGTGGGACTACAATATCCATTTCTTTTTGTGTGCCTCTACACTAACACGTCAATGCATTATGTTTATAGTAAATAACCAATGGCACTAAATTATCTATAGACAAGAAATACATAGGCTGAGTGTTTGATCCCTTTTTTGTGAACGCGCCTCTACGCACGTACGATTGGCCGCTCCCGTGTGAACGTCCAAGTTATCGGCGCATCATCCCGAGTTATTCTATTTTTTTCTGGGGTGGAGTTCACACTAGTTATTATCTGCTGACGCGTGCCCCGTGTACACAGTCTCACATGACCTTCCCGCTAGCACGGTCCAAAATTAGTTGAAACTGGATACGAAACGATCCCGCGGGCGGCAAAATCTCCCGCCTCCTTCTAAAATTTCGGCCACCTTGTCTTTAGCATGCGAAATTCCCCTTTTGTCCTTGGTGCACAAAGAACAATAGTAACAACACCACCCTCATCTACATAATAGGTCGGGGCTGCTTTGGTAACTTCCGGTTCTCCCCACCACATGGCACCCCCATTTCCTCTTCCCCTCCCGCAAAAACCGACTAACTCCACAGCACTAGAGAATCTTACATCACGCCATCCGTACTTCATCGGCCTTTCTTCCCCTCCCCTCTCAAAACCCTAGACTACTCATCCACCGGCGTACCAGAGCCCATTCACTGCCAGCGGCGTCCACCTCGCCCGATCTGCTTCTGCGACTGCATCTACCCCTCCCGCCTCCACTAATAACAAGTAGACTGCTCATCCACCACTATACCACAGCCCATTTAGTGATGTCCTTGTCCATGGTGCCAGATCTGCTTCGCCGGTACTCTCGTCAACCATAGTGCATCTGCAGCGGCTCATTCGTACTCCCCACCGGAGACGCTTCGTCCACACCCCCCCGGAGTCGCCCCACTGAGGCCCCCGTCGATGGCCTCTGATCCTCTTCGCCGACACCTTCCTCAACCCTACCAGAGCCGCTTCATCAACACCATCGTCAACCCTACCGGAGTAACTTCACCTATACCATTCTCTACCCTACCAGGGCCGTTTTGCCAACTCACAAGTCCACGGCCACAGATCCGCTTCGTCGCACCCTCATCCAACCTACTGGAGCAGCTTCTGACGCCCCATCCATGACCGTAGATCCGCATCATCGACACCATCATTAACCCAACCATCGGAGCAGCTTCACCGACGCCCTCGTCCATGGCCACAGATCTACTTCGCCCACACCATAGTCCACCCTACCGGAGCCGCTCCACAAACACCCTACTCGGCGGTTCTAGATCTCCTTACCGGACCCCGACAGCCAACGCAGCGTCATCACCCTTGGTGTTTCTAACCTGATTCCCACCATCTGGCAAGATGCCAAGCACCCGCCACGGCCTAGGTACTTCGCCTTTAAACCCATCCAACATCACCTGCCCGATGTACTCCAAATATACTAACATGTCACTACTAGGGAAAACATTATACACAGAAATTTAGCAGTAGCGCGTGTCAAAAATGGGTGCTAGTGCTAAATAGCAGTAGTGCGTGTCCGTAAACCGCGCTACAGATACAATACTAGCAGTAGCGCGTGCGCATGAAAATGCACTACCACTAATATCCCCTTTGCTAAATCGATAGGCTACGCATAGCAGTAGCGGTCTTGAGGAAAGCGCGCTACCGCTAGCACATAAGTTGCAGCGCGTTTCGCGCGGAGAGCGCTACTGCTAATGGACATAAAATAAAATAAAAAACAAATGGAAAAGTAAATGAAAAAGAAAGAAATAGAAAAAGGAGAAAGGAAAAAATAATATCTAGAGCAAAATAAATGAGAAAGCAAAAAAGAGAAAGACGTAGCAGTAGCGATTGTTCGTAAGAGGCGCTGTAGCTAACATAGCTGCAGCGCGTTCCTAGACCCCTGCTGTAGAAACAGAAAAGGAAATAATAAAGATGAAGGAAATTACATAGCTATAGCAGTAGCACGTTTTGTGAAAATCGCTATAGCTAACTTAGCTATAGCGCGTTTCGCGAAAAGCGCTACCGCTAAGTTTGACTTAACCAAAAAACCGTTTCCCCCTAGCCACCAATTCTCCCCCAAATCCATCGACCCACCCCGCCGCCGTCTGCCCGATTCACCGTCACCCCACTTCTCCGCCATCTCCTACCGACGTCGACTCCCCCGGAGCCACCAGAGCCACGCGCCATCAACACCACCGGAGCCGCCCCCAACGCCACCAGAGTCGCGCGGCCTCATCAACGCCATCGGAGCCGCAGTCGACGCCACCGGAGCCAGAGTTGATGCCACCAGAGCCACAGTCGTCGCCACCGGATCCACCCTCGCCACAACTGCCTCCCTTGCCGTCAGCGGAGACGCCCCCGCCTCCCTCGCCACCATTGCCTCCCGCGCCACCACCGGAGCCATCCTCTGTAAGCCCCCACCCTCCTCTCTCTCTATCTCTAAATTATTTAGGTTAATTTAGTTAGGAAAAGAATTTAGTTAGGTTAATTTAGTTAGGTTAATTTGACAAAGATGCCCCTGCCTCCCTCGCCGTATGAAAAAATTGTATATGCTTAACTAGGGCAGGTGGGTTAGGGTTGTAGTGTTTAATTACAAATGTTAGGAAAGTAAGGTTTAACTAGATGTTAACTAGGGTGGTAGGATTTAGTTTAGAAAAAAATCTATATAAAAATATAAATTTCTATTAGTGTTGCAAGTCTAGTAGGTTCTTAATTTTTAGTGAATTTTTATTAGGACAAAAAAATTGGACATAATTTGAGTTCTAGGTTCATAATTTGAGTTCTAGGGTTCATCCATCTATATTTGGTTTTTGAATTGAGTTTCAGAGAGCATGAGATTTGTGTAGATTTTCTTGAAGTGTCAAACACTAGGAGATGCAAATTTGAAGTGGTCATGATATATGAAAAATCCTCAATTGTGTTTGCTCATTGATCATAATCGACATTGAAGTGGTTCGATTGTGCCCAAGTGGCCTTTTGTTGTTTCCAGGGAATGAAGCCGAGTGGCCTATGTTTTGCCAGAATGTTGATTCATTTCTGTTCCGGCAAAATTCAGGTTCTCGATTTGTCCACTTTTTAGCAAAGGTCATGCCGAAATTTTCCGTGAATTTCGGCATGACTTGTGCTACAAACTAGGACATATCGAGTGCCCGGGATTTACCGCACCGGGAAGGAGTCAATGTTCCTGCAAAACAATAGGCCTTTTTATGTAATTATTCATTTTGCTAGGTCTAGAATTAATTGACTAGATTTAATCGTAGGAAACATGGCTAGCAATGATGAAGGACAGGGTTCTGGTGATTGTGACGACGTCTACCGGGCGGTAGACGAATTTTTTAGCCTTGCCGACATCGAGACTGGTGCATAGACTCAGACCGGCATTGAGACTGAGACTGAGACCGGTGCTGGGACTCATACCGGCATTGAGACCAGCACTGAGGCTGAGATCGGCGCTGCCTCAGGGAGCGGAGCCGGTGTAGAACCAAAAGCAAAGAGGCAACGGCCTCCTAACAAACTCAGGACTACTAGACTGGTGGTCACGGAGGTGGACGACGGCAATTTTGAGCCAAAGGCGCCCGAGGAAGCGCGTCGATGCTACGGCAATCAGATAGGCTGCATCGTACGGACAACCGCCACCATCAACGATGAGAAACTACAGAAGATAGAAAATATGAGGAGCTCCCTCCTAAAGAAGTTTCACCAGATATTCTTGTTCCCGGGCCGGAATGAGAAGGATTATTAAGATCCAGATGAGGACCCGACAATGAAAAGATAAACAAACACGCCATGACCAAGTTTAGTGACGCGTTGGCCGCCTGGAAAAATCGAGTGAAAGCAAAGATCATCGACAAGAAGGAACCCTACTCCGAGATTGTAAAGGATAATCCGACAATCACGGAAGAGCAGTTTCAAATATTCAAGGAGGCTTGCGAGGCCGAAGCTGCCAAAAAAAGTCTAAGTACATGAAGGGGCTTCAAGAGAGGAACATTGGGAGCCACCACCTCGGAAGCCGTGGTTACGGCGGAAACAGGTCCAAATGGGCCAAGGAGGACGCGGAAGCCGCGAGTCTGGGCATCCCAGACCCCTTGGCGGATTTCACCGTCCCGCAGGAGCGTGACGTCGTTAGGGTCCGGCACCATTGGGACCCAATGAAGAAGGTTTACGAGACAAAACCGGTCATTACGGAGTTCATGAGACTGATGGTAATTTTAGTTTCTGATCAATTCGACTGCACACATTAGTCATATTTGTAAACAATCCTTGTGCATTTTGCAGAGAGAGCAGCACCGGATTGCGGCCGAAAGCGACTCGCCGGGTGAGGCATTGGCGAGGCCCAAGTGGGACACTCCATTCAACCGGGCGTTGAACATATTGAAACGACAACCGGTGGATACTCGACCATCGTATGGACGCGTGCACGGTGTCGGAGACGGCGCCACGTGGAAGAAGTACTACCGTGAGACCACAGAGGAGAGAAAGGAAAGACGGAGGTTAACTGAAGAAAACATCGACAAGAAGGTTGAGATTGTGGTTGAGAAGAAATCATCTCAGGTAGTCGCAATAGCGGTAGCTGCCGCAAAACATGTGGTTGCAGATTTGTCTACTTCCTTGGTGACGGGCGTTTTCACTTGGACAAGGCAAAATCCAGAAAAAAATGCAGAGGACTTTCCCCTTGCTGACTTCTTGGGGAGCAGCTCGACTAGCGTTGCACCAGCACCTGCTCCCGCACCGGCTCCCGCACCTGCTCCCGCATCGGCTCCCGCACCTTCTCCCGCATTGGCTCCCGCACCGGACGTGCTCGGTGGTGCTTCGTCTTTGGCTGAGCTCGACACCCTCACGGTATCTGTCACACCGGCCCCCTTCAATATAAATGTATAATCTCCCGTTTTCGTTGCCTTTCAGATGTCTCACGTCGCAAACTTTTCTTTGCAGGCCAACGAAATCCCGTGCACCATATTGTACACCATCGGTGACCAGACGGTGGACGTGGGGAAGGCGATGATAATGAAGCCAAAGGAACCATTGTTCCACAGCCGGCTGATCCCCCCGAACGTCTTCAAGGTTTTCGTGGCTAGTGTCAAACCGGGCCATGAGAATTTGCCTCCTCCAGTACTAGTGGGGGATGACGACGAGACACCGCAGCGGCTTGGTGATTGTTGCAATGGGTGGGTCCTGTTGTGGCCAAAGAGTCTGCTTCGTCTGGAGGCGGCCGGGAGCACATCCACGAGCACGCAGCCTCAGCAAGGTATGAACATCAACACCCCACCTACCCAATTAGCGTCGGGTGTCGGGTTGGGTGATAGCGGACGGGGTAAGGAGGAGGCTCCATTAGTCGCTGATGACATCGCCATGGATGAGGATGAGGACGAGATGGTGCTGTACTGTATGTCTATACTGGCGCCTCCTCAGGGTTTGAGCGTCATGAGTCGGTGCCTGAATTGCCGTCTCAACGTATTATGGATGACCTTCTGGTAGTAAAGAAGTCTAGGAAGAGAGCGAGGAAAGGCAAAAAAGCTGATTCTATGATCCAGCCGCCTCAGCAGCCTCGGCTTCAGGACCGTATAGATATCCCCGATGCGGATAAATGGCATATCCCCGGTCAACCAAGCCTACCTGCAACAGCGCTACGGGCCAGATTCGGTGATCTAAGGAGAGTTCATGACGATGTGCTGCGGGTAGAGAAAGGCCCCATCGCCTCGAAAGATCCAGGATACCCACTCTACATGGTTAACGTTCCGCGGCAAATGTCATACGTCGACAGCTTCCCCGCGGATAAGTTCTTCCTCTGATTCGATTACATACTCAACATGTCTCATGTGAAGAAGCTAGATTTGATGTTTGTCCGCCTTTATGCCTTGCACATGAACTACATCATCGGGGTTGAGCAGATATCTCATATCTGTGTCGCTGACCCGTACTACATGCAGGAGGGCTTCTTGGGAGTCTGCGCAAAGCACCGTGAATACATGAGGGATTACATCATTAGTTTCATGCTTGCCAATAAGGACAAGGAGGCGATTCTCGTGCCTTATCATCCCGTGTAAGTCATACGCGCTGCTATCCTTCCTTCGATTTCAATCATTCATTTGCACGGTGGAGGCTAATTAATTTGAGGTGTACTTATTTTGCGCAGCGGTGGGCGTGCTGTCCTCATCATCCTCTACCCCCGATTAGCCCACGCTCTTTACTTCAACTCGTCGAAGAACATTCACAAAAAGTATTACACCCACATCAAGGATGTTCTCGACAGTGCTATGTTTTACTACCAAGCAGGGGGTGGAGAGGTCAGGGACAAGAAGAGAAGGGGCGGCAGGGTCGCCTTCGGCCATAAGACCGACTTCTGTTGCATCCAGCAACCGAACGATTCTCTTAATGATGGATTCTATGTCCTAGACCACATGCTAGAGTACATACGGGATCACTAGAACCTTCGCATGTCACCTAGATCCAGCGATGCCCATATTCTGCAATGGGCAAAGGACATAGGAGATATCGAGGATCATCGACTTCGAGCCGAGTTCTATAACATCTAGCGCGAACTTGCCCAAATCATCATGAAGGAGGTCGTTGGAAAAATAGGGATGTTCTACGGAGAAGGACAAATGTCGCGGGAAGACGTCCGAACATGGATAGCCTCTCAGCGTCTCGACATGAAGCCTTTCACTAAGCTCGAGGACTATCTCCCTGACTTGGATGTATGCAACGACATGTTGGAGTGATTTTCGATATATGACAATGTGTCCGTTTAGTCCATACTTTCTATATGACAAAACTTTGAGTTATGCATGGTGAAACTTTATTTGTGATGTAATTAAACCGTCCTCCTCCCCGACTAGCGAAAATCACTCTAGTTAGGGAATTTTGGGGTACGATGAACTTTGTTATTTATGCTTATGATATGTTGTTTCTATTTTTGCCAAGTCTGTCTCTTACTGTTGCTCAACTATATATGTTGCATATCATCGACTCATGTGACAATGCAGGTGCATAGATCATAGATGGCGAAGAAGTGCTACGCCAGGAGTATATATACGACAAGTGGCCAGAGTGTCAGGCCCAGGTGTACTGGTTTCCGGTTTTCGAGCGACAGGCAGTAGTTAGTTTAGGTTCACGCTAATGCAAGAGAGGGATACGAACTCATGTACTCAAAGTGATAGCTCTTCTCGCATATATCATTGTTTAGATGGATGACGATGTATTTGCAAGTAATCGAGACTTGTATCGCTATTTTCGAGATGATGACGAGAGACCACTTTGTGTTGGATGATGATTATGATGATGACATGATTTGATGAGACTAATTGTATGTATATGCTATGATTACATTTGTATGTGTATGATATGCTAAAGATTATTGTATAAAGCCTATTCAAATACAAAAAAAATATGCAGGGAAAAAACTAATAAAACTAGTAGTAGCAAGGGGGGAATTTTAGCAGTAGTGCCGCCTTACCAGTAGCGCTTCCCAGTAAACAGCGCTGTAGATAATATCAGCAGCGCCCTTTTCTAAAGAGCGCTATAGCTATTCATGTATAGCAGTAGCGTGGGACAACAGGCGCTACTGCTATACGTTAGCTATAGCGCCTTATTAGTAGTGCCGGTCCCCGCGCTACTAATAGGCCCAAAACCCGCGCTGTTGCTAGGCTTTTCCCTAGTAGTGTGTCGCTGTTACCTGTTATGTAGTTGGCAAAAACTACAAGGACGATGTTTCTTCTAGATCTAACAGCTTGGCCAACCATGATCCTGGATTGAGGCATTGCTATGATCTTGTAAGTGCGTCTCTCTCTCTTGTATTGTTGTGTGCCTGCCAGCGTGCTTTGCTAGGATTTTCAACCAATAGTCCCTTTGTGCAGACAACGATTTCTACTACTGGCTGCTAATTTAGATATGTAGAGGTCATACATGATACTACCTCATACCTCCGTTCCTAAATATAAGTCTTTCTAGAGATTCCACTATAGGCTACATACAGAACAAAATGAGTGAATCTACACTCGAAAATGCATCTATATACATATGTATGTGGTCCATACTGGAATCTCTACAAAGACATATATTTAGGAACAGAGGTAGTACATTACACAAAATCGTAGGTGGCATGTAGGAATTCCAGCACACTACATTAGGCTCCCTTAGAGTGCCTGCTAGTCCAGCACACAGAGTCATGGCTAGTTTATGCTATGCACACAATCGTTAATTGGTGGTTTAAATCTGCACAAGGGATATGCAATGAATTATTATGTAGAGATGTCTGAAATTAGCCGTGTCAACTTGGAGATAGGGTTACACAATGAAAAAGTACAAGATGTATGTGGTAGTTTCAAGGAACATCACAAAAAAAGGAGAGGCAGCAGTGAGCCTATACAGTGTGCTTTGGTAGGTCACTCCTTCATTGCAATCATCGTGAAATGTTATTTGTATGTCAGTTCTATTGGCCAAGTTTCTTAGGGACAATTATTACGAGTTATCCTAAGAAAATAAGAACATGTGAATATAAGCTCCAGGTAATAAGCCAACCAGTTCTTTTCATTGCCTTCCTTTTCAGCTTATCTTTGGTATGATCACTGAAAAGTCTAGATTGCATTATATTTTGTCATTTTTCTGCCCATATGAAAATTAATTTGACTTGCAAACATCACAAATTGAACCCACTACATTATTAATATGATAGGAAAACAGACCATGACTATTTGTTCAGAATGCAAATACAAAGATACCATCTACTTGGCACAATCTACTTTGGTTAATGTCTTCCATAGAGATCCCATTGCCTAATTTAAATGAAGAACGCATGACCCGCATTTAAATTAAGAACAATTATTTATTGAAATTCGATGGTCCAAGTGGCTGGTTATTATCATATAGCAGTAGCAGCTCATAGAAACTCATCATACAGCAGCAGTAGTGTGCAATTCATCATATACCAGCAGCAGCTCATAGCAATCTATTATATAATTAAAACAAAAGACAAATAAGCCATCATGTTTGTCCAGGTGGATTAAATTATCTCTACCATTAATTTTTTATATAAACGGCTGAGATTACAAGATATAACGTTACATACAAATATTGAGTACACGCATATATTGTGTTGCACCTAAAAAGTCTGTCACGTATATATATGTGATTGGAAAGTGCAATCTCGGTCATGTGCATTAGAAGGACACGTAAATACAAGGTCACGTATAATCTTACTTTAATCATATATTCATCTAAAGAGTCCGGTCTGTATTCTAATACTTAGAAGAGAAAATAGTAGCCAAGTTACGCACGGGCCAACCTAACAAGCCTAGTTTCCTGATCGCTCCGAGGCCCACTACACGGGCAACGCTGCGCTTCGGGGAACTACAAAGCGCGAGGATGCGGCAAAGGGATGATGACTCGCCGCTGCGACGGGATCTACCGGATCTCAACGGCTCCAGGCGGCGAGGCGCGCGTGCGGCGGTGCAGAGGCGCCGGCGAGGAGCAGAGAAATTGCAGAGCGACAGAGGTGCTCCCCATGCAGCTTGATGCAGAGCGGCAGAGGAGCTCCCGGCGCTGCTTGATGCCCATCCATAACAACTCTTTCATGTCTTTACTCTTTTAGGTCTCTCCATGACGAGTCTAGCAGCTGCCGCTCTTCTCTCCAAACATCAGTGCAACATCTAGGTTCGATCGCCCTTTGGATTTCACTATTCATACTATATGTACCTGCCGGCCATGCATTGACCTACCGAATAGACCATGAAGCACTGTTTACTAACCACTGTACAAGCGATATTTGATTCGCAAGATTAAATATGAGAGAGCCCGAACAGAGCACAAAAGCTAACTCAATTACGTTTGGAGTTGATCGGACGCGACAAAGATACACAAGTAAACAACGGCCATCTGATTTATTTTCCATGGTTGCAAGCATGTACAAAAATGTTAGGTCTTTCGACTCTAGCATGTTGTATTTCACATGTGTTATTACAGGTGGATTGATCAGGTTGGCCAACTTTGTATGTGAATATTAATTCCAGCAACAACATCACGTTATTAGTAAGTTAACCAAGCAAGATTTTTCAGGTCGCGCTGGGCAAAAAGTATCCGGCAACTCATCGGATTATCTCAGTGAAACTAAAGCCAAATCCGGAGCTAATACCTACATTATTTTCTATAGTCCATGGTCCACCATGGATCCATGTTGCTGATGCTCATGGTGATGGATGGTAGTCATGGAATACTGAGATTACAACATGCATGGTTTGGTCTAGCCACTAGTGCAAGCTTGCCAAATTGGTTGCCCAGGCACAGTGAGGACAATTTGATCCCTGTAGTAATACGTACATGGCAGCAATTGTCCCAATGTTCCAGGGAACAAGCTCGACGAAACCATAACCCATCATTTTTTGAGTCAACATTCTTATTGATATGTTTGCCTTTAATTCCTTCATATGTTGAATTGCCGAGAAGAAACTGCTTACTTCTGTTATCACCACAATCAGCACTCATTACTCCCCTCTCCTATCCATAGGCAAAAGCTTGAGATGTGCCATGCATAAGGGTTAATCAAGGCGGTGTGAGATGGCAGTGAGGGAAAGATCAGCATTGCTGCAACCACGGCAAGAAGCCCACCATGCAAAGCAGCAGCAGCAACCTCACTTTGCCATGGATGACATGATGATTACGAAATATTCAATCATCCCTGCTGCGTAAACATGTTGGAAACTTGCACCTGCTCATATGTTTGAGGTAGTGCTTACAGAAAATAGCAATGCAAATTGTAATTTCTTTTCAGATGAACGTTGAGAAAATATCAATGCTATGGTTGTTTCTTTGCAGAAAAGTTGAAAACGGGATATAATTCTATGTGAGAGATGACGCCAAAGGTAGTAATCATAGCTAATGTTGTGTCCAGATTTCTTTCTATAGGATGCAGGGTGCAAATTCTTATTGTTGAAATGATACAGTAGCTACAGCACTGTGTGGAGTTTCATTTAGAAGATACTATGTGCAGATCCTTATCTCTGTAGGTGATTCTCCTTTACTTTGGCAATGAAAAGTTAGTTAGAGTTGGTCTCAATCTCCAATTTATCAGTTGGAATTTAATTTCGAATATTTTCCTAGGTGACACTCATGAGTTAACATAGCCCGAAAGTCGACATATTTTTACTTCCATATTCAGTCCTTGCATGCATTTTCTGAGTAAGTTCATGATTAGTATGCAGGTTATTTTTTCCCCAAGAATTGACAAAGACATAAGGAAAGATTAGCATGCCTTCTACTTAGGAGAAGCAATCCAGCGAGAATGGTACTAAAGTTTCACCCGTAAATTGATATGTATGCACAAAAGATAATATCTCTATGGCATGTGTGCACAGTTTCTTTTATTCCATACATGAACATTAACTTTGAGATAAATTATTTTTAAGTCGTTATCTTGTAGTACATGTGTTGTTCAGTTATGAGATATCTAATACGAATGCCTATAATTCAGGAGAAGTCAACAATGTAATTCTATCTACTCGATCACTATTTCCTTAAGACGTTGCCATTGTCTTAATACATAAAAAATTTGTTTCAGATCTACTTAATAACTTACAACACTACTATATGATGATAAAGCTACAAAGCATTTCATGTTTACGTACGAACATAAATTTTTGTAGAAAATGACTATATTAGATGCATGTTTTAAAATTTGATACGTTAGAAATATCTTATATTCAGATGCCTTTTTCTTCATGTAATATATTTACAATATTTTTCAAGCATCAAAGATTATCACTCGGCAAAACGGAAGCTCTGGTATATGACACAACAAGCATAGTTCTGTTAAGCATGGTCTGCTTCACATATTATCTTTTGTCAATAGAGATCCATGTCTTTATGTGTACTTTTTTTTTCAATTTTGGTGCAGCAACTCATCTCAGTTATTTATGAATTAGTGATAGCTGAGGTGTTGTTTTCAAATGTTATGAATTGCATGTGCGTATATTAACCTAAGAATGTGCTGCTTTGTTCAAGGAAAAAAATATTGGGACATGCGGTATAGCTTTATCATGATATGATAAAATAATACTAACTCTTTAGTTCACATAGACAACATGAATGGTAGACTACTATTAGTGTTAACAAAAATGATTAAGTTGAAAGTGGAAGAGTTGTCATGCAATGAGACTACACAAAAACTATTTTAGGAAAATTGTACTAACTTTGTACTTTCATTCAAGGAAAATAGGAAATATCTTAGGAAGCAATAGATGGTAAATGTACATTATCAATTCCAAAAATAGATAATGAAGCTTTAAAATATTTATATAGGATATTTTGGTAGCACCAACTATTTTAAGAAAATATAAAATAACTCGACAAAAAACGCAAATCTAGCCGCGCAATTGCACGGGTAACTCTGCTAGTTCATCATATAGCAGCATCAGGAGCAGCTCATAGCAATTCATCATATAGCAGTAGTAGAAGCAGCTCATAGCAATTCATCATATAGCAGCAGCAGGATCAGCTTATAGCAACTCATCATATAGCAACAGCAGATCGTCTTAATTCATCATATAGCAGCAGCAGCTCATGGCAATTCATCATTTACAGCAGAAGCAACTCATAGCAATGCATCATATCGCAGCAGCAGAAGCAACTCATAGCAATTCATTGTATAGTGGATCAGAATGAAAATTTGGCAAAAAATCAGGGGAGATCCTCGCCTTGTTGGATGAGCTCATCCTTCAACAGCACCTCAAGGCCACGACCTGGGAGGAGAGAGGGGGAATAAGGTGCCTTCTGTCGCAGTGTGGCATCAGCCATAGTTATGCGTTGGACAGACCATAGTCGAGCAGCTGTTGGAGACCATGAGAATGAGGGGCAGCGCCAGAGGGAGGAGCAGCCAGGGAGATTTGGCCCTACCCACCGGCCATGTAGCCTAGCTGGACAAAGCATCGTCAAGGACCAGGCCAGATGGGACCAGTGGCGATGGCTCGCTGGAGGAACCCTATCGCTGCAGGCAGGGGATCGAGGTAGAGGGAAAGGGGAGAGGAGATGCAAGCAGGCAGGGCAATTGCATTTTGAGTGTAATATAGGCAGACAATAGAGTCATTTCACTATTCCCCTTCCCTTCAATTTTTAGTGAGCTTCTACCCGAAACACCCCCTCCAAAGCGAAATCAGTTAAGCCCAAGCCCATAACTCAAAAGTGACTTCTTTACATCTTTTATGGCTTATTTTGACAATAAGCTCTGAAAAGGCGGAATAGAACTGGCCCTTAACCTGCAATTCAATTGTGCGTGCAATAATGAATCACTCCTGCCATTTATAGTGTACATTTAGGCATCATCATACATGGCATAACCTAATACATGTGCATTCCATTGTAGAATATGGAATATGCAATGTTTATGTTAGTTCATACATTGCACATGATGTTTAAATGCCCCTTAAATTTGGTCAGTCAAGTGATGGTCTTTAAGCCTCCTTCTTTGCTTCTTTTCTTGATACATCTGTTCAATGGCTTGTTTGCATTAGCAAGCCATATGAGAACTGTTTGCTTTGATTACTTGTTGTTCTTGACCTAACACTCTAACAGAGCTTGTCAAAAATTTACGAACTACGGGTTGCTATAGTGGGGGCTTGTCTAACTCATAGGTGACATAAAGGTTTGGCTGTACACTGAAGTAGGCTGTCCAAGAGTACCTGGAGATCCAGTTCAAAGGTATGCCTAGTTTTTGTACATAGTGCACACATAGTAAATGCTCATTTCATTGTGTGCAAGTGCAAGAGATGTGGCATGTTTCATTATGTGGTGTTGTTTTGTTATAATCTCATCCTTTTGTGTTGTTCACAGACTGAAAAGCATGCATATTTATCTTCCAAGGAGACTAGTAACTAGTTTGTGTCACCTTGCGGAGGGGGTGCAATGAGGATAAGATTGAGGATTTCCAAGTACAAGATGTTAGGAAGGAGCCTTGCAAGAGAAGTAGGAGCAGTGCTAGGCCTATTCAACCAGTTAAGGTAAGTCACTGTATCCAACTCAACAGTTCAATTCCTTGTTTGTTTCAGCCATAGTTAATTTGCTCTTTTCAATTGCTTTATTTGTCCTCAGTTAATGAGATGTCCAAATAATGATGCCTGATGTTGGGTACTTGTATAACTATTAGTTGACATAATTAAAGGCCTTACCATTTAATTACTCTGGCGAAGTGTGCCTGAAGCTTTGAAGTCTATTAACCAACTATTACCGCATGAGGCTCACAATCTAGTTTATACTAGGATAGTGATAGCATAGCTTTGCTTGATGTAGTAGGTTTGTATGAATCCCTCTGCTGTTCATTATGATCCCTAAGACTTTAATTGAGCTACAGAATGGCCAATTGCTTGCTTACTTATACGCAACGTGTTGTCTAAATTTGTAACCTGTCTGTGTTTTGGATTTGATCCCAACATCATGCTCCTCTGGTGAGCTAAGAGAGATTTCTGTATGCAGGCTACACAGACTACCATTTTTATAATTTTTAAAATATCACTTGCTTTACCATGTACAAAATAGTCTGTCTTGCTCGCTTCACTATTGTAACTATATTTTTGCCCTAGTCACGTGTACATACAGAAACATTTCAGGATGGAGTGACATCAACACAAAGATCTGCGAGCAGTGCGGCATGGCCATTACCGAATGATTACGGATTGGAATTGGAATGTGCTGATGTTCTCGATCATCAACTAGAGGTGGCAAGACAATGTGTACATGATTCTCAACGTACAATCAACAAGTTGAGACTGGACATGCACGTATTAGATGCAGGAGTCAAAAAAATGAAACAAGACACTGAGGTAACCACGAAGGAATTGGAGATTTTGCAGATGTGCTATCTAAATCCGACCAATCCTATTTTTTGAAGAGATTATAGTTCAAATGGTAAGTTCTATTGATGTGTGTCCATGATGTATGAGCTTTATTTGTCCAGTGTATGTAATTTGTTGTTTGTATATGCTTTATTATCACTAGTGCCGAACTATAATGCCCAGTGGGTATATTCGGCTGTAATTTCTTTATTGTATAGTGTAGGATTATTTTCTGTTTCTATGCCTTAGTCTTTTTACTGTATAGTGTATGTTTTTAGAGGCGATAGTATACAGTAGGATAATTCTTGAATATGCTATATCATTGAAACAGGGGCCCACATGCCCAAACATTCCCCGGACGCCATACAAATGAACAAACATATGTAGTCAAAGCGGGACTTAATTGGGCTGGTCAAAATAATATTAAGTGGATCCCAAATGATGTGGCCCACTGTAACAATGGCTCTTAGCAGGCCGTTAACAGGCGAAAAGCTTGATAGGTCCGTATAAATGGAAATGGCCCGCGGGCCTCTAGGAGGCTAAAATAGATGTCAATTTTGTCTCGGACTTTTTACTTTACGGGCCAGTAAGAGGCCGAAAGTGTTATGGGGCAGAGGAGGCCCAATTTGCAAACTAGGCTTTTAACAGGCCGAAAGTCGCGCTGGGCTGGAATGATGCCCTGTGGAACGTGGGACCCCAATGGACCTAAAGTCAAAGGCCCAACTGTTGTGCGGGCCGTTGATGACCCACAAGTGTAGGGGATCTATCGTAGTCCTTTCGATAAGTAAGAGTATTGAACCCAATGAGGAGAAGAAGGAAATGATAAACAGTTTTCAGTAAGGTATTCTCTGCAAGCACTGAAATTATCGGTAACAAATAGTTTTGTGATAAGGTAATTTGTGACGGGTGATAAGTAATGAAAGTAAATAAGGTGCAGCAAGATGGCCCAATACTTTTTGTAGCAAAGGACGAGCCTGGACAAACTCTTATATAAAGGAAAACGCTCCCGGGGACACATGGGAATTATCGTCGAGCTAGTTTTCATCACGTTCATATGATTCACGTTTGGTACTTTGATAATTTGATATGTGGGTGGACCAGTACTTGGGTACTGGCCTTCCTTGGACAAGCATCCCACTTATTATTAACCCCTCTTGCAAGCATCCGCAACTACAAAAGAAGTATTAAGGTAAACCTAACTATAGCATGAAACATATGGATCCAAATCAGCCCCTTACGAAGCAACTCATAAACTAGGGTTTAAGCTTCTGTCACTCTAGCAACCCATCATCTACTTATTACTTCCCAATGCCTTCCTCTAGGCCCAAACAATGGTGAAGTGTCATGTAGTCGACGTTCACATGACACCACTAGAGGAGAGACAACATACATCTCATCAAAATATCGAACGAATACCAAATTCACATGACTACTCATAGCAAGACTTCTCCCATGTCCTCAGGAACAAACGTAACTAGTCACAAAGCATATTCATGTTCATAATCAGAGGGGTACTAATATGCATAAAGGATCCGAACATATGATCTTCCACCGAATAAACCAACTAGCATCAATTGCAAGGAGTAATCAACACTACTAGCAACCCACAGGTACCAATCTGAGGTTTTGGGACAAAGATTGGATACAAGAGATGAACTAGGGTTTGAGATGAGATGGTGCTAGTGAAGATGTTGATGGAGATTGACCCCCTCCCGATGAGAGGATCGATGATGAGGACGATGGTGATGATTTCCCCCTCCCGGAGGGAAGTTTCCCTAGCAGAACAGCTCCACCGGAGCCCTAGCTTGGTTCCGCCAAGGTTCCGCCTCGTGGCGGTGAAGTTTCATCCCGTAAGCTTGCTTATAATTTTTTCCAAGGCAAAAGACCTCATATAGCAGAAGATGGGCACCGGAGGCCTGCCAGAGGGCCCACGAGGCAGGGTGTGTGACTAGGGGGTAGGGCACGCCCCCACCCTCGTGGACGGTGGGTGGCCCCCTTCTGGTACTTCCTTCGCCCAATATTTCATATATATTCTAAAACGTGCTCCCGTGAAGTTTCAGGACTTTTGGAGTTGTGCAGAATAGGTCTCTAATATTTGCTCCTTTTCCAGCCCAGAATTCCAGCTGCTGGCTTTCCTCCTCTTCATGTAAACCTTGTAAAATAAGAGAGAATAGGCATAAGTATTGTGGCATAATGTGTAATAACATCCCATAATGTAATAAGTATCGATATAAAAGGATGATGCAAAATGGACGTATCAACTCCCCCAATCTTAGACCTCGCTTGTCCTCAAGCGGAAGCCAAAATCGAAAAATATGTCCACGTGTTTAGTGATAGAGGTGTCGATAAAATAAAATACGGACATGAGGGCATCATGATCATTCTTATAATAGCAACATATATATATTGTCATATGATCTCTTATGCTAAAGTAACAATTCATTCACAGTTTCAAGTATGAATCATAAACTTCATTGAAAACTAACAAACTATAATCTCAGTCATTGAAGCAATTGCAATTTATCATAACATTAGAAAGAGTCAATATAAGAGATTTTCAGCAAGTCCACATACTCAACTATCATTTAGTCTTTCACAATTGCTAACACTCACGCAATATTTATGGGTATGAAGTTTAATCGTACATAGAGAAAGATAGGGGCTTATAGTATTGCCTCCCAACCTTTTACCTCAAGGGTAATGTCAATAATAATAGTTCATGAAAACTCACATCCAATTAGCTATACATATATCAGGATCTTTCCAACACATTATGCTTGCCAAAGGATAAAATGTAAAAAGGAAAGGTGAAAATCACCATGATTCTTGTATAAAGTATAAGACAAGAATGAAAGATAGGCCCTTCGTAGAGGGAAGTAGAGGTTGTCATGTGATTTTATGGTTGGATGCACGAAATCTTAATGCAAAATAACATCACTTTATATTGCCACTTGTGATATGGACCTTTATTATGCAGTAATTCGCTTTTATTTCTTCCACATCACAAGATCGTATAAAGCTTATTTTCTCCACACTAATAAATCATACATATTTAGAGAGAAATTTTTATTGCTTGCAACAATGACAACTTACTTGAAGGATCTTACTCAATCCATAGGTAGATATGGTGGACTCTCATGGCAAAACTAGGTTTAAGGATATTTGGAAGCACAAGTAGTATCTCTACTTGGTGCAAAGAATTTGTCTAGCATGAGAGGGAAAGGCAAGCTCAACATGTTGGATGATCCATGACAGTATAATTTATTTCGGATGTAAGAAAACATAACCCATTACATTGTCATCCTTGTCCAACATCAACTCTTTAGTATGTCATATTTTAATGAGTGCTCACAATCATAAAAGATGTCCAAGATTGTATATTTATATGTGAAAACCTCTATTTATTTATTACTTCCTATTAATTGCAACGATGACCAAACTATGTTTGTCAACTCTCAACAACTTTTATTCATCATACTCCTTATATGTGAAGTCATTACTCTCCATAAGATACATATGATCTCTTTATTTCTTTTTATGCTTTCTCTTCTCTTTTATTTTTATTCCCTCAAGATCATAGCAAGATGGAAAAGCCCTAGACTCAACACTAATCTTTATTATGTATATCTCACGGACTCGATTACATAGAAGGATCATAAAGCAAAACTCAAAACTAGATCATACTAAAACTTTATTCTACTAGATCAAGATATTACCAAAAGGATTGACCTAAGAAAAACGGTAAAGATCAAAGTGTGATGATGATACGATACCGGGTCACTCCCCCAAGCTTGGCAGTTGCCAAGGGGAGTGCCCATACCAGATACTCAGTTCTTGTTTGCTAGTGATGGTGATGATGATGACAATTGTGCCTTCAGCTTTTTCATGTTGTAGCTAAGAAGAGAGATCTCCTCCTTTAAATCATCAACCTCCGATTCTAGCCTCAAGATCTTGTCACATAAATCTCCTTTGCTTTTCTCCTAAAAATGAGAAGGAATAGATCGGTTGTTAGATACTTTAGCCCTCTTGGGAAGATTAGACTTCTTGAACTTCACGTGCATATCCCCAGGTTGAGGTAGAGAGACATCCTCCTCCTCCGAACTTGAGTCATTGATCATCCTCAAGTGAGCATCCTCCTCATCATCCGTAGTTCGACCACAAGGAGATAGGTCTCCATAGGTCTTTGGATCGGCAATGAGATGTGAGACATAGCTTTCTTCGTCAGAGTCTTGAGACGACATCTTGCTATAAATCTGCGGCGGAAACAGCTCGAAACAAAAATAGAGGATATTTGCATGGTACGGTGGTCAAAACCTTCGGGAGATTATATAATGAATTTTTACCGAACAAAAGAAGTATCGTGCAAGAAAACGGAGTCCGGAGAGCACACGAGGTGCCCACGAGGTAGGGGGCGCGCCCAGGGGGGTAAGGCGCGCCTTCCACCCTCGTGGAAGCCTCATGTCCTTCCTGGACTGCTTCTTATTTTCCTATTTTCTTAAATATTCCAAAACGGAGAAAATTGCTATTATAACTGTTTTGGAGTCGGTTTACTTACCGTACCACATACCTCTTCTGTTTCAAAGTCAAAAATGTTCTAGAAAGTGTCCCTTATGTATTCCTCCGGGGTTACGGTTTCAATAACATTAGTTTCAACATTTATAGGATTACCTGAGATATAATGTTTGATTCTTTGACCATTCACCACCCTCGGATTTGTGCCTTCGAAGTTTGATTTTTATAGCACCGGAAAGATAGACCTCCTCGATGACGTAAGGTCCTTCCCATTTAGAGAGGAGTTTTCCTGCAAAAAATCTTAAACAAGAGTTGTATAACAATACATAATCACCTACATTAAACTCACGTTTTTGTATCCTTTTGTCATCCCATCTTTTAACTTTTTCTTTAAACAGTTTGGCATTTTCATAAGCCTGGGTTCTCCATTCATCAAGTGAGCTAATGTCAAAAAGCCTCTTCTCACCGGCAAGTTTGAAATCATAATTGAGCTCTTTAATGGCCCAATATGCCTTATGTTCTAGTTCGAGAGGTAAGTGACAAGCTTTTCCATAAACCATATGGAGACAAACCCATAGGATTTTTATATGCAGTTCTATAAGCCCATGATGCATCATCAAGTTTCTTGGACCAATTCTTTCTAGATCTATTAACAGTCTTTTGCAAAATTAATTTAAGCTCTCTATTACTCAGTTCTACTTGACCGCTAGACTGTGGATGATATAGGGATGCAATTCTATGATTAACATCATACTTAGCAAGCATTTTACGAAAAGCACCATGAATAAAATGTGAACCACCATCAGCCATTAAGTATCTAGGGACTCCAAACCTCGGAAAAATAACTTCTTTAAGCATCTTAATAGAGGTGTTATGATCAGCACTACTAGTTGGGATAGCTTCCACCCACTTAGTAACGTAATCAACAGCAACTAAAATATGTGTGTACCCATTAGAGGAAGGGAACGGTCCCATATAATCAAAGCCCCAAACATCAAATGGTTCAATAACAAGTGAATAATTCATAGGCATTTCTTCACGTCTACTAATATTACCAATTCTTTGAAATTCTTCACAAGACAAGACAAACTTACGGGCATCCTTGAAGAGAGTAGGCCAATAAAAACCGGATTGCAATACCTTATGTGCAGTTCTATCTCCAGCATGGTGTCCTCCATAAGCCTCGGAGTGACACTTGCGTAGGATCTGTTCATGTTCATGCTCAGGTACACAACGTCTAATAACACTATCTACTCCTTCTTTATAAAGGTGTGAGTCATCCCAGAAGTAATGTCTTAAATCATAGAAAAACTTTTTCTTTTGCTGGTATGTGAAACTAGGTGGTATAAATTTAGCAACAATGTAATTAGCATAATCAGCATACCATGGAGCAGTACAAGAAGCATTTATGACAGCTAATTGTTCATCAGGAAAGCTATCATCAATGGGTAGTGGGTCATTAAGAACATTCTCTAACCTAGACAAGTTGTCTCTAACAGGGTTCTCAGCTCCCTTTCTATCAATAATATGCAAATCAAATTCTTGTAGCAAGAGAAACCATCTAATAAGTCTAGGTTTAGCGTCTTTCTTTTCCATAAGATATTTAATAGAAGCATGATCAGTGTGAACAGTTACTTTAGAATCAACAATATAAGGTTTGAAATTATCCCAAGCAAATATGACTGCTAAAAATTCTTTTTCAGTACTAGCATAATTTCTCTGGGAACTGTCCAGAGTCTTACTAGCATATTGGATAATATTTAATTTCTTATCAACTCTTTGTCCTAGAACAGCCCCTATTGCATAGTAACTAGCATCACACATAATTTCAAAGGGTAAATTCCAATCAGGTGGCTGAAAATGAGGTGCAGAAATCAAGGCTTTCTTAAGTATTTCAAATGCTTCTACACAATCATCATCAAAGACAAATGGAACATCTTTTCATAAGAGATTAGTCAGAGGCCTAGAAATTTTAGAGAAGTCCTTAATGAACCTCTTATAAAAACCAGCATCACCAAGAAAACTTCTTATACCTTTGATGTCCTTAGGACACAGCATCTTTTCAATAGCATCTACCTTAGCTATATCAACTTCAATACCTCTTTCAGAAATTTTATGACCCAAGACAGTACCTTCATTAACCATAAAGTGGCACTTCTCCCAATTCAAGACAAGATTAGTTTCTTCACATCTCTGCAAAACTCGATCAAGGTTGCTTAAGCAATCATCAAAAGAAGTTCCATATACAGAGAAATCATCCATGAAAACCTCAACAATCTTTTCACAAAATTCAGAAAATATAGTAGTCATACATCTTTGAAAGGTAGCATGTGCATTATATAAACCAAAAGGCATACGTCTATAAGCAAAGGTACCGAAAGGGCAAGTAAAAGTTGTCTTTTCTTGATCCTCTTTTGAAACGGGTATTTGAGAGAAACCAGAATAACCATCTAGAAAGCAAAAATGTGTTTGTTTGGATAATATTTCTAGCATTTGATCAATAAAAGGTAAAAGGTAATGATCTTTTTTAGTAGCTTTATCTAATTTGTGGAAATCAATTACCATTATATAACCTATAACAATTCTTTGTGGGATCAATTCATCTTTATCATTAGGAACAACAGTAATACCTCCCTTCTTAGGGACACAATGGACAGGACTCGCCCACTGACCATCAGCAACGAGATAAATTATACCTGCCTCCAGAAGGTTTAGTATTTCTTTTCTTACCACTTCTTTCATCTTAGGATTTAACCATCGTTGGTGATCCACAACCTGTTTCACGTCTTTCTCCAATTTTATTTTGTGCTGGCATAAAGTGGGACTAATGCCCTTAAGATCATCAAGAGTATATCCAATAGCAGCACGATGTTTCTTCAGAGTTTTCAATAATTTCTTTTCTTCATGCTCTGAAAGGTTAGCACCAATAATAACAAGATATATCTCTTTCTCATCAAGATAAGCATATTTAAGAGTACCAGGTAAAGGTTTAAGCTCAAACACGGGATCACTCTTGGGTGGAGGAGGATCCCCTAGGATTTCAACAAGCAGGTTGTGTTTCAAAATAGGTCCATGTTTAAAGAATACTTCATCTATTTCCCTTCTTTCATCCATAAACATGTCATTTTCCTGGTCAAGCAAATATTGTTCTAAAGGATCATTAGGAGGCACGGCAATAGAATCAAGACCAATAATTTCATCTTTACTAGGCAATTCTTTATCATGGGGTTGTCTATGAAATTTAGCAAAATTAAAGTCATGAGACATATTCCCCAAACCAATAGTAACAACATCCTTTTTTCAATCTATCCTAGCATTAACAGTATTCAAGAAGGGTGTACCAAATATAATGGGACAAAAGTTATCTTGTGGGGAACCAAGGAAAAGAAAATCAACATGATATTTAACTTTCCCACACAAGACTTCAACATCTCTAACAATCCCAACTGGTGAAATAGTGTCTCTATTGGCAAGCTTAATTGTAACATCAATTTCCTCTATCTCAGCAGGTGCAATATCATGCATAATTTCTTTATATAAGGCATGATGTATTGCACTTGCACTAGCACCCATATCACATAAGCCATGATAGCAATTATCTCCTATTTTAACAGAAATAACAGGCATGCCTACAACAGGTCTATGTTTATTTTTAGTGTCAAGTCTAGTAATTCTAGCAGCTTCATCACAGAAGTAAATAACATGCCCATCAATATTATTGGCCAAGAGATCTTTAACTATAGAAACACTAAGTTCAACTTTAATTTGCTCAGAAGGTGTAGGTGTTCTAGTATTACTCTTACGAACCACGGTCCAAACTTTAGCATGATCCTTTATTCTAACAGGGAAAGGTGGTTTCTCAATATAAGCAGTAGGAACAACAGAATCATTAAAAGTGATAGTCTTTTCTTCAACTTTAATAGGTGCAACTACTTTTACTTCAATGGGAGGATTATATTTAAACCACTTCTCCTTAGGGAGATCAACATGAGTAGCAAAGGATTCACAGAAAGAAGCTACTATCTCAGAGTCAAGTCCATATTTAGTGCTAAATTCACGGAAAGCATCGGTATCCATTGAAGATTTAACACAATCAAACTTAGGTATTATACCTAACTCCTTACCTTCGTCGAGATCCCAATCTTCAGAGTTGTGTTTATTTCTTTCCAACAAGTCCCATTTGAATTCAATAGTCTTCATCATAAAAGAACCAGTACAAGAAGTATCAAGCATGGAGCGATTATCGAGAGAAAGCCGAGCATAAAAATTTTGAATAATAATTTCTCTTGAGAGCTCATGATTGGGGCATGAATATAACATTGACTTAAGCCTCCCACAAGCTTGAGCGATGCTTTCTCCTTCGTGAGGCCAAAAATTATATATATATATATATATATATATATATAATTATGATCACGATGAACAAGATGCATAGGATAAAACTTCTGATGAAATTCCAATTTCAATCGGATGTAGTTCCATGATCCCATATCATCACATAGCCTAAACCATGTCAATGCCTTTGCCTTCAGACATAAAGGGAAGACCTTCTTCTTGATAACATCCTCGGGCATACCTGCAAGCTTAAATAATCCACAAACTTCATCCACATAGATTAGGTGCAAATCAGGATATAATGTTCCATCACCTGTGAAAGGATTAGCTAGCATTTTCTCTATCATACCCGAAGGAATTTCAAAGTAAACATTTTCAGTAGGTTCAGTAGGTTGAGGAGAAACTCTTTGCTCTACTGGTCGGGGTGAAGATACCCCGAACAAGCCCCTCAAAGGATTATGTTCCATAGTGACAAGTGACAGTAAATTTCAGCACACTATATAAATTTTTCCTTACCAAATTCCACCTACCGAATGCGCTTCACTCCCTGGCAATGGTGCCAAAAAAGAGTCTTGATGACCCACAAGTATAAGGGATCTATCGTAGTCCTTTTTATAAGTAAGAGTGTCGAACCCAACAAGGAGCAGAAGGAAATGATAAGCAGTTTCCAGTAAGGTATTCTCTGCAAGCACTGAAATTATCGGTAACAGGTAGTTTTGTGATAAGGTAGTCTGTAACGGGTAACAAGTAATGAAAGTAAATAAGGTGCAGCAAGATGTCCCAATCCTTTTTGTAGCAAAGGACAAGCCTGGACAAACTCTTATATAAAGGAAAATGCTCCTAAGGACACATGTGAATTATCGTCAAGCTATTTATCATCACGTTTATCTGATTCGCGTTCGGTACTTTGATAATTTGATATGTGGGTGGACCGGTGCTTGGGTACTACCCTTCCTTGGACAAGCATCCCACTTATGATTAACCCCTCTTGCAAGCATCCGCAACTACAAAAGAAGTATTAAGGTAAACCTAACCATAGCATGCAACATATGGATCCAAATCAGCCCCTTACGAAGCAACTCATAAACTAGGGTTTAAGCTTCTATCACTATAGCAACCCATCATCTACTTATTACTTGCCAATGCCTTCCTCTAGGCCCAAAGAATGGTGAAGTGTCATGTAGTCGACGTTCACATGACACCATTAGAGGAGAGACAACATACAGCTCATCGAAATATCGAACGAATACCAAATTCACATGACTACTTATAGCAAGAATTCTCCCATGTCCTCAGGAACAAGTGTAACTACTCACATAGCATATTCATGCTCATAATCAGAGGGGTATTAATATGCATAAAGGATCTGAACATATGATCTTCCATCGAATAAACCAACTAGCATCAACTCCAAGGAGTAATCAACACTACTAGCAACCCACAGGTACCAATCTGATGTTTTGGGACAAAGATTGGATACAAGAGATGAACTAGGGTTTGAGATGAGATGGTGCTGGTGAAGATATTGATGGAGATTGACCCCCTCCCGATGAGATGATCGATGGTGATGATTTCCCCCTCCCGGAGGGAAGTTTCCCCGGCAGAACAGCTCCGCCGGAGCCCTAGATTGGTTCCGCCAAGGTTCCGCCCAGTGGTGAGTTTCGTCCTGTAAGCTTGCTTATGATTTTTTCCAGGGCAAAAGACCTCATATAGTAGAATATGGGCACCGGAGGCCTGGCAGGGGGCCCATGAGGCAAGGGGCGCGCCCAGGGGGGTAGGGCGCGCCCCCCACCCTCGTGGATGGTGGGTGGCCCCCTCTGGTACTTCCTTCGCCCAATATTTTTTATATATTCTAAAACATGCTCCCGTGATGTTTCAGGACTTTTGGAGTTGTGCAGAATAGGTCTCTAATATTTGCTCCTTTTCCAGCCCAGAATTCCAGCTGTCGGCATTCCCCCTCTTCATGTAAACCTTGTAAAATAAGAGAGAATAGGCATAAGTATTGTGACATAAAAGCATGATGCAAAATGGGCATATCAACCATTAGCAGGCCGAGAGACAAAACAAGCTAGGAGTTGGCCCATTTACCGAATGGGCCGTTTACAGGCCTAATGTCACGGCGGGCTAGAATTGGCCCAACTGTAGAATGGGCCGAGAAAAGGCTGAAAGACATTCCGGGCCGGTAACGGGCTGGAACTGACGATGGGCCGCTAACAGGCCGAAAGAAGCTCGGGCCACAATTAGGCCCAAAGATGTAGCGGGCCGTTAACAGGATGAAATAATGATGGGCTGGAAATTGTCATATGTAGAATGGGCCTTTGATGGGCCGATTCTGTGTAACTTATATGGGTCATGCTTGTAAATGGGCCTGACTCAAGTAGGCCGCTAATGGGCCGGCCCGCTTATTTTGATAGGCCCAACCTTTTAACCTGAATGGGCCACTGTTGGGACGGTCCACGTGTCGACGTATCATAGGCGCCTCATGTCCAATGAATGGATGACATCTGTCCCAACAGTGAGCCAACACGTGTTTCCTCAGGCCAATGAGAATTTTACACGTGGAAAATCCTCATTGGTCCGGGTTGTTATCATGTTATCGGATCCAAAACCGGACCCGGTAGCTTAACAACGACCCGTTACGGTGGATGCCACATGTCGGTCACCCTTGACGAAACCACTTCCATGATGCGGCATTTATTGTCATGGAAGTGAACACTTCCGTGATGATAATTTTGCTAATGCCATGGAACACTTCTACGACAGCACAGGTATGACTATCTTGATTCCATCATAAAATCGTCATGGATGTACATGCATGACAGAAAACGTGACCTACTGTGACAAACACGTATCATCATGGAAGTGTCTTTTTTTGTAGCGGGGGGTAGGTGCACCCCCACCCTCGTGGGCCCCTCATAGCTCCACTGACGTACTTCTTTCGCCTATATGTACTCTTATACTCTAGATCGATCGCAGAGAGCCACAAAACCACTTTTCCACCGCCGCAACCTTCTGTACCCGTGAGATCCCATCTTGGGGCCTTCTCCGGTGATCTACTAGAGGGGGAATCGATCATGGAGGGCTTCTACGTCTCTCCGATGAAGCGTGAGTAGTTTACCATAGACCTTCGGGTCCATAGTTATTAGCTAGATGGCCTTTTCTCTCTCTTTGATTATCAATACAAAGTTCTCCTCGATGTTCTTGGAGATCTATTCGATGGAATATGCTTTTGCGGTGTGTTTGCCTAGATCCGATGAATTGTGGGTTTATGAACAAGATTATCTATGAATGTTATTTGGTTCTTCTCTGAATTCTTATATGCATGATTTGATATCTTTGCAAGTCTCTACGAATTATCGTTTTAGTTTGGCCTACTAGATTGATCTTTCATGCAATGGGAGAAGTGCTTAGCTTCGGGTTCAATCTTGCAGTGTCCTTTCCTAGTGATAGTAGGGGCAGCAAGGTACGTTGTAGCGACCCGACCTTAGACGGTCAAGTCTCTATGCTTAGTGCCATCCCTGGACCGGTATTGCTGACACACACAGTACTCGAGGATTTATAACAAAGTTCAATCACACACTTATTACATCGAATATCTCAAGAGAGAACTTATTACAATAATATGGTTGAAGGCCATCTAAATAAGATAACAGTGCAAGCTTCGAAAGTAGAAAAGTCCATCCAACTCCACGGCAAAACTGAGTGCATGACAACGACCTAGTGCACCTTACTCTTCGTCTGAAAACTTTGCAACATAATACGTTGCAGCCTGTGTAGGTCATCACATGGAATATGCTGGCAAAATAACACTATAGAGCAATGAACAAATAACAGCTATCACTACATGCATATATGGCTGATGTAGGCTATATGGTTATCATTTGCATAAAGCTAGTTTTTCCCTACAACAATGGAATATATTTTATTTAACTACCAAGTTGGTTGAAAAACATTGAGAAGGTAACCCCAACTCAAATTCCAATTAAAAAAGTTAACAACCCAACAAATTAATTAAGTAAAGTGATGAGATCAACATAATAATTCAAGTACCAGATACTCAAGATGTCCATAACTGGCGACACGGCTAACCAAGATTAGTTTGTACACTCTGCAGAGGTTTGCGCACTTTTCACCACAAGACTCGATCTCCTCCGTTTTATTTCTCTCATTGCATGATGTTTGAGAAATGGATGACTGAGACACAGTCTTTTAGAAGTGTTAGCTCGTTACGACGGGTAGACAGTTCCACCTACATCCACTGCATCTACTAGTCTACCACTGTAAGAGGTCACACAACATACTCAACTATGCCAGAGCCCATAATGGCTTGTGGCTTCACACGGGAGTTTCCAGCATGAATAACATAATGATCCCTTTGAGCCTGGGTGGCGAACCATAGGATGATCACACAGATTCCCCGGGATCTCTCCTTGGACAATACTGGGTTCCCAGGTGCCCACAAACCAATCCACCCAGATGTGTATTAAAGTAAACACCTTAAGTTAAACCTTAGTTAACAATAATCTCTCAGATCTTTCATGAATTCTTTCAAACAAAACCACATCTACGAGCATAGCATAGCAGTATAAGCATACATAGTTAAACACCCAGGGTTTGACATAAGACAATAGGTGCTACCTCATCAACTACTTCCCAAATACCGACATGTTATCAGTCCTACTCATGCAATGTTTGGAGGGTTGAAACTAATGCATAAAAACTGGGTAATAAGGGATATGATCAAAGTGTTACTTGCCTTGCTGACGTTCCAAAAACCCTAGTTATTCGTAGTAGCAAGCCTCGCACTCCGAAAACTCTATTGTGAACAAACAATAGAATACATAAGCACTCAAGCATAAGATGCAAAAGTAAAACCAAGAGAAAATATCTGAACTAAAAGTCCAAGTGAAGAGCTTTGTTTTGCAAAAAGAATCAATCGAATCGGAGATACGAAACTCAAACTACGATCAAAAGAAGTTTGAATTCAAATCTGCTTGAAACCAAATTTTAAATTGTCAAAACTATGTTCAAGTTGATTATCTGGAAAAAGGGGAACAAGACGAAGATTTTGGCATTGGTTTCACTGGATTTGGACAAACGAGTAAAAAGTAACGGGGTTTTGAAGATCAAGGACTAATCTGTAAGAAAGGTATTCGTGGATAGGTCCCTGGCTGAAAGATAAAATTAAAAAGAAAATTCTAACAAACGAATGTTCGCTAGCAGAGGCTAACGAACGAAAACCATTCGTTAAAACGATCTAACCAGTGAACATTTACTAATTAGACAAAATGAAAAACTGATCTAAAAAATAAATAAACCAAAAAATCGAACGGTTTTATACCTTTTAATCGGAGAAAACCGGTGGCGGGATTCCGGCGAGCGCCGGCCAGGTCCGGAGGCTCCGGTGGTGGGGCGTTGGCGGCGAGGCGATGATGAGGTGGTGGCGCTACGTGGGGAGGCGGTGGCGCGTGCATGCGACGGTTGTGGCTAGCGGCAGCGGCGGCAAACGGCGGCGCAGCACGGCTCTGCATGGCGGTGGGGCTCGGTGGTGGCAGTGGTAAGCAGAAGCGGGGGGTGCGCTTCTAAAGGGGGGAGGGGGCGTCCGTCTTGCAGGAGGGGCAAGCGAGGCGGCGGCGGAGACCGACCCGGACTCCTCCTCACCAGAGTCCGGCATCTGCACGGAGATGAGGGCAGCGCACTGCTGGGTCGGCCCAGGAAACCTTTTTAAATAAATTTCGCCTCGAAAAAATCCTAATAAAATAAAATTTCTAAAAATACCAGAAACAATTTTCACTGTCCAAACTAAATATTTAGGACAAGATGAACCTTTTTTGGACTAAAATGCAATTTTCAAAAATGCATATTTTTCCCTAATTCAAATAAAATACAAATAAAACATTAATTTGATTTTAAAATTTCTTCTCCAATATTTCTCCTCTCTTTTTAAGAAGTCATTTTATCTTCTCTCATTTATTTTTGTTATTGAGAATAATTGGAGAGAAAAATATTAAAATCAAATTGATCCTGTTTTCAAATTTGAAATAATTCATGTGAAAATTTAGTGAAACCTCCAACTCTCCTTGGGTACTTGAGTTGCTTAAGATTTCTAGGATCACAACCAAGTGCAATTAAAATTATGATATGTATATGATGATCTATGTATAACATCCAAATTGAAAATTGGGATGTTACAAACCTACCCCCCTTAAGATGAATCTCGCCCTCGAGATTCGGGTTGGCTAGTAAATAGGTGCAGGTGGTTTTTCCGTAGGTCTTGTTCTCGCTCCCAGGTGGCTTCCTCCTCGGTATGGTGGCTCCACTGAACTTTGCAAAACTTGATAACCTTGCCGCGTGTAACTCGGCTAGCAAACTCGAGAATCTTGACGGGTTTCTTCTCATAAGTTAGGTCACTCTCCAACTGGATTGCTTCTAGGGGCACTGTATCTCTCAGAGGAATATCGGCCATCTCTGCATGGCACTTCTTCAACTGGGAAACGTGAAACACATCATGAACTCTTGATAATCCTTCGGGTAACTCCAACATGTAGGCCACTTCTCCCATACATTCCAGAACTCGATATGGTCCTACAAATCTTGGGTCTAGCTTTTCTTTAACTCCAAATCGTTTAACTCCTCGTAGTGGTGACACACGAAGATACGCTCTGTCTCCGAGTTCATAGGCTACCTCCTTGCATTTCCCATCAGCATAACTCTTCTACCTGGACTGAGCTACCTTCAGTCTATCGCGAATCAACTTAACCTTCTCTTCAGACTCTCTGATTAAATCTAGTCCAAACAAGTGATGGTCTCCGACTTCATCCCACATCAATGGTGTCCTGCACCTCCTTCCATACAGAGCTTCGAAAGGGGCAATATTCAAACTAGCCTGATAGCTCTTGTTGTATGAGAACTCTACGTAAGGCAAATTATCATCCCAACTAGATCCATAATCTAGCGCACAAGCTCTCAACATGTCCTCTAGATTCTGATTGACTCTCTCAGTCTGTCCATCTATCTGCGGATGAAAGGCTATACTGAACTCTAGCTTGGTACCCAAAGTCTGGTGTAACTGATTCCAAAACTTTAAGGTAAACTGTGTTCCTCTGTCTGATAAGATGGTCCTCGGAACTCCATGCAGACATACGATCCTGGTCATATATATCTTGGCTAACTTCGCGCTCATATATGTGGTTTTCACGGGAATAAAGTGAGCCACTTTGGTCAAGCGATCTACTACTACCCAGATAGAGTCATATCCTGATCGGGTCCTCGGTAATCCGGTGATAAAGTCCATGCCAAGTTTACCCCACTTCCATTCGGGTATCGGCATAGGCTGTAATAATCCTGCTGGCTTCTGGTGTTCTGCCTTAACTCTCTGACATACATCACATACTGCTACATACTCGGCAATATCCTTCTTCATACATGTCCACCAGAAACATTCCTCCAAATCCAAATACATCTTGGTGTTTCCGAGGTGAATCGGGTATGGTGAGTCATGAGCTTCCTGAAGTATTAACTTCCTGATCTCTGGGTCATTAGGCACATAAATACGATCTTCAAACCATAAAGTTTCGTGCTCATCCTCACGAAAACCTTTGGCCTTTACTTTGCTCATCTTCTCCTTTATCTTAGCAATCTCCTTATCATCCTTCTGGGCTTCTTGAATCTTTCCCAATAATGTAGAATGAACCTCCATTGCTGCAACAAAACCTCTTGGAACTATCTCCAAACGAAGTTCCTTGAGATCATCGGCTAACTCCTGCGGTAATCCTCCGGTTACGAGGGTATTGACATAACTCTTGCGGGTCAAGGCGTCTACTACAATATTGGCCTTTCCTAGATGATAATGTAGTTTCATATCATAATCCTTTATGAGCTCCAACCATCTCCTCTGCCTGAGATTCAACTCCTTCTGCATGAAAATGTACTTCAAACTCTTATGATCCGTGTATACATCACAACGGTTTCCAACAAGAAAATGTCTCTGAGTCTTGAGCGCATGCACTACGGCTGCTAACTCCAAATCATGCGCCGCATAATTCAACGCATGAGGTCAAAGCTAACGTGAGGCATATGAAAAAACTCTTCCGTCTTGCATAAGTACACCTCCAAGTCCCAGGCGAGAAGCGTCGCAATACACTTGGATATCCTTGCGTATATCTGGAAGAATTAGCACTGGGGCTGTAACTAAACGTTTCTTCAACTCCTGAAAACTGGCCACACATTCTTCGGTACATTTGAACTTGGTGTCCTTCTTCAACAACTCTGTCATGGGCTTCGCAATCTTGGAAAAATTCTCAATGAACCTCCTATAATATCCTGTGAGTCCAAGAAAACTGTGGATCTCGCCAACTGAGGTGGGTGCCAACCACTCAGTGACAGACTGAACCTTGGTAGGGTCTACAACTATACCTTCTCCTGTTATAACATGTCCAAGAAATCCAACTTCCTTCAACCAAAACTCACATTTGCTGAACTTGGCGTATAGCTGATGTTCCCTTAGCTTCTCGAGAACTAAGCGCAAATGTTCCTTGTGTTCCTCTTCAATCTTCGAGTATACTAATGTGTCATTAATGAACACCACAACAACTTATCCAAGAACTCCATGAACACCTCATTCATCATACTCATAAAATAGGCAGGAGCGTTAGTCAATCCAAAAGACATGACCGTGTACTCATATAGCCCATACCTTGTGGTAAAAGCTGTTTTAGGTATATCATGTTCTCGGATCTTCAACTGGTGGTATCCTGATCGAATATCGATCTTGGAGAATACTTTAGCTCCCTACAGCTGGTCAAACAAATCATTGATCATCGGTAGTGGGTACTAGTTTTTGATCATCACTTCATTCAATGCACGATAATCAACAATCGTTCTAAGAGATCCATCCTTCTTCTCAACTAAGAGCACTGAGGCTCCCCACGGTGATGAAGGCCTAATATAACCTTTCTCCAATAAATCCTTAATCTGCTTCTTAATTTCCTCCAGATCATTCGCGGGCATCCGATACAATCTCTTCGATATTGATCTGGTGCCTGGCAACAACTCTATCAAAAAGTCTATATCTCGATCTGGTGGAATGCCTGGTAATTCCTCTGGAAATACATCAGGATAATCCTTCAGAATAGGCACTTCTTCCTGAATAACTCCCGAGAGGGAATTTACTTAGGTCCTCCTTGGCGCATGCCTAGATACATACTTGATCCTCTTTCCCTCAGGGGTGGTGAGTAAAATTGACATACTAGCACAGTCGATGTTTCC
Organism: Triticum aestivum; assembly: GCF_018294505.1. Classification (NCBI taxonomy): domain Eukaryota; kingdom Viridiplantae; phylum Streptophyta; class Magnoliopsida; order Poales; family Poaceae; genus Triticum; species Triticum aestivum. The sequence continues at coordinate 667,148,583 of NC_057800.1, forward strand.
TCCATACTTTGATAGCCAATCCATGGCTAGTATTATATCCAATCCTTGTGACTCCAAAATTATTAGATCTGAGGGGAAAACGTGGCTACCAATGGCTAAGGGTAACCGATCACACCATCGACTGGCCATATACTTTGCTCCTGGCGAGCTTAATAACATGGGTGACCTAAGGGCTAAGGTTGGCATTTAAGCTTGTCCACAAATCCCCTTGATATGTATGAATGCGATGCACCGATGTCAAAAAGAACGAGAGCGGTGAATGACTTAATCAAAAACTTACCAATCACTGCGCCAGGCTACTCTTCAACTTCCTCCACGTTGATGTGGTTCACCTGACCTATGGTAAAGGGATTGGGCTTCTTTCCAGAGCTTCCATTTCCATTGCCATTCTTCAGCTCAGAACAATCATTGGCATAGTGTCCAGTCTTCCCGCACTTGTAACATGTGACATGACTTAGGACCTTCTTAGCAGGTGTTGCTGGGTTGGAACGGTTCTGATTGTTGCTTCCTCCATTCCCATTTCCATTCTTAGGACCGCTGTGGTTATGCGAAGTTCCTCCATTGTGAGTGGGACTCCATGGTTACGATGGGTATGTCCTCCCGAGTTTGGGGTAAAGCGAGGCTTCTGCTGAGCTCCAGAATTGTACTTCCCCTGTCCATACTTCCTTTTGCGGCTTTCTATCTGCTGTTGCTTGCCTTCTATCATAAGAGCCCTGTCTACCAACTCCTGGTAGTTAGTGAATGTTGCCACCATCAACTGCTACTCAGCTCATCATTCAGCCCTTCCATAAACTTCTCCTACCTCGCGGCATCTGTGGCCAGATCATCTAGGGCATAACGAGCTAACTTACTAAACTCATCCACGTACTGGGCCACAGTACGATTTCCCTGACGTAAGTTGCGAAACTCACGCTTCTTCATACTCATGGCTCCATCTGAGACATATGTTGTGCGGAAAGCTTGCTGAAACTGATCCCAAGTGACATTGGCCACGAGGAAAGTGGCAGTGTAATTCTCCCACCATGAGGCTGCGGGTCCATCCAGTTGGTGTGCGGCAAAGCGCACCTTCTCAGCATCTGTGCAACCTGCGGTGGTCACCTTCCTTCCAATCTTGCGGAGCCAGTCATCAGCAACAATCGGCTCGGTGCTACTAGAGAACACAGGCAGATTCAACCTCAGAAAATGGGCTAAGTTGTCCACTGGAGGTGGTGGCAGTGGATTGTTGTTGTTGTTGCCTTGGTTCTGGACTAGCAACTGCATCAAGGCATTCTGCTGTTGGATCAATTGAGTGAGCTCCGGTAGGAAGAAAAATCCGGGGTCACATCTCAGAGGTATCTGATAGGTTTAGAGGGGTGTGTTGAACATACGGTTTGTGCATGTATATTGTATAGCCCGGCCCACCTACTAGTCATTGTATAGTTGAGGTTGTGGCCCACTTTGTACTCCATATATACATGCGCTATGCACCGATCAATATATCATGAAGCATTCCCAAAAATCTCGTTTCGAACATGGTATCATACCTACGATCCTAACCCTAACCCTTGCCTCTACCGCGATCTACTCGCCGCCGCCACCGCAACCCGCTGCCGCGTTCCCACACCATCGTGCCACCGCCCATGTGTGCCGCCGCCCACGCTTCCGCCCACATCCCGCCGTGCCTCCCCAAGCTGCGCCGCTTCCCCGCGCGCCGCCGCAACCCCGTCCCCTCTCGGACTCATGGCCTCCCTCGGTTCCACCGGCACCACCCACAGCCGTCGCACCAACCCGTTCGATGGTCCTGACCCCGTCGTCATCCGCGATCTCAACATCCTCGCTCGGGTTCCCGTCGTTCTCGATCATCTTTCCTCCACCTACTATGCCTGGAAGACATACTTCTCCCTTGTGTTCCGTGAGTACAACCTCCGTGATCATTGATGACTTCATGGATTCCTGCTTCATGGAAGACGATGAGGAGTGGACGTCCATCGACACCACTCTCATCCGTTGGTTCTACACCACCATCTCGAAGGACCGCTTCCATAAGGTGGTCTCCGCCGACGATGATGCTCACGCCATTTGGACCTACCTCAACAACCTCTTCACCGACAACGCGCTCCAACGCAAGGTTTTCTTGCACGGCGAGTTTTTTAGGTGCCAGCAGCTCGACTCGTTTGTTGATGATTATTGCATGCGCCTCAAGAAGCTTGTTGATGAGCTTCGTGACCTCGGTGCGAAGGTCTCCGATGAGCTTCTTCTTAGCACCCTCATCGCCGGCCTGAAGGACGACTTCGGGAACGCCGCCTCCAACATCCCTCTCATCACCAACCAACGTTCCCCAAGATCTTCGCACACCTGAAGCTCGAGGAGAGGAGGATGCGGATGTCGCGCACCCGGGCCACCCAGACGGCCCTCACCTCTGGTACCCACGGTAGTGCGCTGCCCACCGCCCCGGCTCCCCCACTGTGGCCTGCCCCGGGCCCCTTTCCGGCACTGCCGCTGCCCGGGTTTCCATACCCGCAGCTGCCGCAGCCCCCCCCCCCGTCGCCCCCGCCGAGCAGCCGCAGCACTGCGGTGGCCGTGGTGGCCGTAAACAGCAGCAAGAGCAGCCGGCTGCACATGGCGGGGCGTCGCGCCACCAGCAGCAGCAGCTCCCATCGGCGCCCTGGCAGGCTGCCCAGAACCCCTGGACGGGGGTCGTTTATGCATACTCCATGCCTGTACCACGTGCCTCCATTCCCAGCTTCTTGGGCGCCCGCCCGGCCTCTCATCAGGCGCTTTACGCGGCCCCTCAGTACTACCCGCCTGCGCCGCTCTACGGCCCCTCTGCGGCCTATGGGCTGCCCTCAGCCGGTGGGTTCGCGGCGGCGCCGCCGTTGGCCCCGGCCCTCCCGCCGGTGCCTTGGGACCCCGTGCTTCTAGCAGCCCTCCACACCGCCCCCACGCCACAGCAGTACACTGGTGGTGGCGACTGGTATATGGATGCCGGAGCCATGGCTCACATGGCCGCTAACCCCGGTAACCTTCTTACCGCTCACCTCGTTCACACCGCTGCTCGCGTTACCATGGGCGACGGTTCTTCCATGCCTATTACTCATATCGGTCATGCTGCTTTTCCTTCTAACTCCATGCCATTATATCTTTCTAACGTACTTTTCTCTCCTGACATCATTAAAAACCTTGTTTCCGTTCGTTCTCTTACACGTGAAAATCCGGTCACTGTTGAATTTGACATGTTTGGCTTTTCTGTTAAGGATGTCCGTACCCGGATGGTGCTCCACCGATGTGACAGCCCCGACGAGCCCTACCCGATCCACTCATCCACCTCCTCCATTGCTGCACCCATGGCGCTTTCCGCCGGAGTGGACCTTCGGCATGCTCGTCTCGGTCATCCCAACACCGCCACCATTCATCATATTTTTCGGAGTTTTTCCTTCACGTGTAATAAGATTGACGATCACACTTGTCATGCTTGTCATCTCGGTAAACATGTCCGTCTTCCTCTTAGAACTTCCTCACATGTTGCTTCATACCCGTTTTAGTTAATTCATAGTGATGTCTGGACCTCTCCTGTTGCAAGTAACACGGGCTATCTTTATTATCTTGTCATACTTGATGATTTTTCGCACTATGTGTGGACCTTCCCGTTGCGGCGAAAGTCGGATTCTGTTGCTACTCTCACCTCCTTCTACTCCTATGACTCCACGCAGTTTGGATGGCCCATTAATGCGTTGCAAACAGACAACGGGAAGGAGTTTGATAACCTTGCGATCCGCAAGCTTCTCGCCACACACGACATGATTTTTCGTCTCACTTGCCTATACACTTCGCAACAAAATGGGGTCGCTGAGCGCGTGCTTCGCACTCTTAATGACTGCGTCCGCACCCTCCTCTTTCACGCCAACGTGCCACCTATTTTGGCCCGACGTGCTAGCCACTGCATCACTACTCATCAACATTCGTCCCAGTCGCACTCGCGGGAATTTTGCACCTCATCACCTATTGTTTGGCATGCCACCCTCCTATGCTGAGCTCCGCATCTTCGGTTGCCTGTGCTACCCTAGCATCGCTTCCACTACTCCTCATAAGCTCGCACCTCGGTCCGTGGCCTGCATCTTTCTCAGCTATCCTCCCAACACCAAAGGCTACCACTGCTATGATCCTATCTCACATCGGGTGATCACTTCTCGACACGTTTACTTTGATGAGATGGTTTTTCCGTTTTAGCAGGTACCTTCGGATGTTGCAGACTTGCCCACTCCCGGTGATGGCCGCTCGTGTGCTTCTCTTGGGCCGCCTCCCGGCTTTGAGGATGCCCCCGCGCCATGGGTCGAGTTTCTCCCCAGCTGGCTGCCTTAGGGGCTGCACCCCTCCCGGTGCCCGCGCTGCCCTTGGCGTCCCCGGTCCCGACCATGCCGTCTGCCTCCCTGGCGGCTGTGACACCTCCCGCTCCCACCCCGACGTCCCCCGCGGCCTCGCCCGCGGCCTCAGAGGTGGAGGGCTCTTCTTCGTCATCGCCCGCCGCCACCCCGGACTCGCTGCCCCGCCCGATGACTCGCTCTTGGGCTGGCACTTTCCGCCTGAGCACGTGGTACACCAGCGATGAGTACCTTCTTGCTGCTTCCGTCTCTGAGCTGTCCCCTCTCCCATCGTTAGCCCGAGCCGCCCTTCGGGATCCTCATTGGCTCGCTGCGATGCAGGAAGAGTTCGACGCGCTCCAGCGGAACCGTACCTGGCAGCTTCTCCCTCGGCCGCCTCGTGCTAACATCATCACGGGCAAGTGGGTCTTTCGGCACAAGACTCGTCCGGATGGCACTCTCGAGCATTATAAAGCTCACTTGGTGGTTCGGGGCTTTCGGCAATGTGCGGGCGTGGACTTCACCGACACCTTTGCCCCGGTTGTTAAACCGGGCACGATCCGGACCGTGCTTCAGCTAGTTGTCTCCCGAGCTTGGCTTGTGCATCAGTTGGACGTCTCCAATGCCTTCTTGCACGGCCACCTCGCTGAGCAGGTGTTCTCTGAGCAGTCCACTGGCTTCGTCAACGCCGCGCATCCAGACCATGTGTGCTTGCTATCCCGTTCCCTTTACGGGTTGAAGCAGGCGCCTCGGACCTGGTGCCAGTGCATTGCTGCCTTCCTGCAGACGCTCGGATTTACATCGACTCGCTCCAATGCGTCCCTCTTCGTGTACCATCACGAAGTTGACACAACCAACTTGCTGCTCTACGTCGACGACATCATCCTGACGACATCCACGACCGCACTCCTCCAGCGGCTTACTGCTCGTCTTCGTGATGAGTTTGCCCTGAAGAACTTGGGGCCCCTGCACTACTTCCTTGGCATTGAGGTGGTTCGACGGCCAGATGGGTTCTTCCTACAACAGCAACGCTACGCCCATGAGCTTCTTGATCGCGTCAGCATGCTTAACTGCAAGCCCGCTCCCATGTCTGTCGACACCAAGGCCAAGGTCTCCACTCTGGAGGGTTGTCCTACATCCAATGCGGCTTTCTATCGCTCCATTGTGGGTGCTCTATAGTACCTGAACCTGACGCGCCCCAAATTATAGTATGTTGTTCAGCAGGTCTGTCTTCACATGCATGCTCCGCGCGACTCTCACTAGACTCTGGTGAAGCATATCCTCTGTTACATATGTGGCTCCAAGTCCATGGGACTTATGCTGACGGCCTCCACCTCCACCGACCTCGTCACCTACTCTAATGCGGACTAGGCTGGCTACCCGGACACACGACGCTCCACCTCGGGGTACTGTGTCTACCTTGGGCTGTCTTTGATCTCTTGGTCCCCCAAGCGACAGCCCACCATCTCCCGCTCGAGTGTCGAGGTAGAGTGTCGGGCAGTGTCTAACACCATTGCTGAATGCTCTTGGCTTCATCAGCTGCTCCAGGAGTTGCTTTGTGATGTTCACAAGGCCACGCTCGTCTACTGCGAGAACGTCTCCGCCATGTACCTCTCCGCCAACCCGGTCCACCGTCGTTGAACGAAGCACATTGAACTAGACATACAATTTGTTCGTGAGCAGCTGGCTCTTGGGCACTTCCGGGTCCTCCACGTCCCGACGGCGCAGCAGTTCGCCGATGTTATGACAATAGGACTGCCTACTTCTGTTTTTGAGGAGTTTAGGTCCATTCTTTGCGTCTTCGGTGATGCTTTGACTGCGCGGGGTGTTGAACATATGATATGTTCATGTATATTGTATAGCCCGGCCCACCCCCTAGTCATTGTATAGTTGAGGTTGTGGCCCACTTTGTACTCCATATATACGTGCGCTATGCACCGATCAATATATCGTGAAGCATTGCCAAAACTCTCGTTTCCAACAGGGTGAGAACAGAATAGTGTGAGGTTTAAGGAGAAATTCACTACCCATATGCACATGAGACAAACACATTCATTTCACACCACTCAATTCAAACAAGATCATACAATCGATCTAAGCTACCGTTACAAAATGCTCAGACTATTACTATATACATGGGGGAATACTAATGGTAATATGGTGGTTGACTAGAAATTTTGATCGGTGGAAGACTCCATGATATCTGCTCCAGCTTCATCTTCATGATCATCATCACTATCGGGGTCTGAGTCGGTGTCGTCGAGTATGATGTAGTCTTCAGGATGATTGTCCTCTTCTGGCACGGGATCTCCCATGAATATTCCTAGATTCCTCTTTAGGTCTTCATTCTTCTCCAGTAGTACAACAATTTCCTCTTCATATCCATCGCGTGTAGACTTAAGTTCCTCTTCTAGCTCTATGTTCTTGGCCATCACCTTCTTCATGTCTATCATACTGGCGCACAACTGGTTCTCCTGACGACGAATGTGTTGGTTTAACTCCTGGATGTAGGCTGCAATGGACTTATCCCTCCTGGTGGAAATCATCTCCCATTGCTCATCTCTGCGTCCACATATCTGGTAGATGGTGTCCCTAAGATCCTTGTTGTATACCTCGCCTATGCGTCCCATGGCGATGTGGGACGCCATGCTCTTTCCTAGACTCCAGGTTGGTGCATCAAAGGAGAACTCTATGGGCTCAGTAACTGGTGTGAATGTCCTTCCTGGAACATGTACTCGTATCGTCCAGCGCTCTTCTTAAGGTAGAGTGGCGGTGTAGGTCCCGGCGAAGCTTGGTATTCCGATGCTCAGGTACCTAGTGACTTCCTTCAAGTGTCGTCCGAAAGGGGTGTCGTCATCCGGTTGAGTAAACTTGTTCCTTGGGTCCGCCACCTATAGAGTAGAAAATGGAGAAGAGTCAGAAATGAGTAGAGAAGAGTATCATGTGGCTTGTCCTAGTGGTCGCATCCTACAGTCAGCGTGTGCTCTGATACCACCTTGTAGCCACCCGACCTCAGACAGTCAAGTCTTTGTGCTTTAGTGTCATCCCTGGATCGGTATTGCTGACACACACATTACTCGAGGATTTATAACAGAGTTCAATCACACACTTATTACATCGAATATCTCAAGAGATAACTTATTTCAATAATATGGCCGAAGGCCATCTAAATAAGATAACAGCGGAAGCTTCGAAGGTAGAAAAGCCCATCCAACTCCACGGCAAAACTAAGTGCATGACAACGACCTAGCGTACCTTACACTTCGTCTGAAAACTCTACAACATAATACGTTGCCGCATGTGTACGTCAGTACATGGAATATGCTGGCAAAATAACACTATAGAGCAATGAACAAATAACCGCTATTACTACATGCATATATGGCTGGTGTAGGCTCTATGGTTATCATTTGCATAAAGCTAGTGTGACGCCCCAAGACTGGAGCTTCAGTTGCCTTCCAGGGTTTCCGGGTTTCGTCGTGTGATTTGTTTGGTTCATTGCAATCATCATTGCATCATGTGCATTGCATCATGTCATCATGCCATCTTGTCATTTCTTTTCTTAACTCAACTAAATAAATGGCATGGATCTTTGATCCATTTAAATCGAGGGAATTCACATGGTGATTCTCTTTATAACATATCCTCCCGATATTAGGGAGCTATATTAAATATTCCATCTTCGGAATCACCCATAACACACTTACAAAATATTTCCATGTCTATTCCTATTCGAGTTTGACCATCAAACCTTGCCAATATTTCTCATCTCTTTTATCGAGGCTCCTCTAAAAAAAATCTCAGCCCATTTAGAGTCCTTTCGAATGGGTTTCAAAATTCAAACATGTTGAATTAAATTCAACATGTGCGAATCTATTGTTCTCCAAAAATCCTCTTGTCATTTTATTTAAATTCCTCACATTTTTGTGAGTCCAGAAATATTATGCCCATGCGCAAAATCCTTCCCTAACCTTCTCTTTCTTTTCCTCTCTCTAATTTCTTTTCTGTTAAAGAAAATAAGTTAGTTAAGAGAAGAGGGAGAGAGAGATTGCGCCCGCCGGCCTCTAAGGCCCATCCCTAGGCCCAGCCGCGCCCCTGCCTAATTCCTAGGCCATCTACACCTGGGCCGCCCAACCTCCCGCACCAGGACCAACAATGCCCGATCCCCTCTAACCCTAGCGAGCCTTTGCTCGATCTCCTCTCGTTTCCCTCACCGCCGCCAGCAGCGCTGCATGCACACACGCCTCGCACCCCTGCCGTTTGCCCGATCCCCATCTCTCCTCCTCCCTGTTCGTCTTTCTCGCCGGGAGCTCGAGCTCCGCCTGGAGCCGCACGCCCGTTGCCCTTCTTCCCGCCGGCCACCTATGCAGACGACCTGCCGTGCCCCTGCCGGCGCTCCTCTGACCTCATCCTCACGAGCACGGCCGCCGGGGTGCCACTTTGCCGGTCCCCGTCACTCCGCTACTCCAGGAGCCAGCAGGCGCACTGCCGCCTCGCCAGGAGATCGCCGCATCGCCGGAGTACGCCGAGCGCCACCTACCCCGTTCGGCTCCCTCACTGGAGGCCGCCACCGTCACCCTGCCGGACACCGCCAACCCGGAGCACCGCGCCTCGGCCCCTGCCATGGGTATTGCGCCTATGTCTTCGTCGCCCAACTGGAGCAGGACCCCGCCATCAACGAACGGCTCTGCCAAGCCCGTTGCCTTGCCGCCGTTCTGCACTCCTTCCAGCTGGGAATGGGACGGATCCGTCTTCCCCGTGTCCTCGCTGTCTCTCGTCGCCCCTGCCTCCTCGCTGCGCCGCCTCCATCGAGCTCCATACCCTGCTGTCACTGGATCGCCAAGAGGCAGCCCCCTGTTGCTGGTCCGCGCGTTTTCGTTGTCGGTTGCTGTTGACGCAAGACTAATGGCTTCGTCGTCGTTTGCCTACTCGCCCGAACCTCAAAGATCCCGTGGGACGCGAGATACCACTATCCATCTCCAAGGATTTCTCTAAGTACCGCACCGGGCGCCAAGTTCCTCTCCAACACGATGATACGAGTACAATTACCGTCGACGTGCATTTCGCCAAGTACCTCTTGGATCCGACAAGTACCCCAATGACATGTGTACCACTACCGTAGACCCTCGAAGATTCTATGGACGCCAAGTTTCTCGCCGTGACCCTGAACATCTACGAAAACGTTGAACGACTACTACCGTGGCCGAAGACCCGTGTACAACTACTGTTGAACGTGGATTCGTCAAGTTCCTCGATGACCATGTACCACCACCGCTTCGCGAACAAAAACGACTAATTCCTCATTGAGATGTGTACCTCTACTTCCATTACCGTCGCGAGAACGTCTACTTCCACTACCGTCACGAGAACGTCGACTTCCACTACTTCCTCAACGCCGACTTGATCCGTTCCGAAATTGTACGCTTTAAAGGTATAACCACCGAGACGACACCCATGAACGAATGTTGCGTGTTGTATGAAATGCTCGCGTTTGCACCATGCCCGACGTGTTTCTTGCATGTTGCCCGTTGCCATACCGTCGTCTCATGGGACACCCGGTAACCGGGATCACCCCACCATCTCTAGTTATTCCGCTCCCGCCACACCACCTTTTGCACCGGTATCTCCGTGAGCTACCGGAACCGATATGTTGCCGTGGCATCATTTCCGGATTCGTTGCCATGGCACCCCTTTCGTGTCCGCCATGGTGACAAATGCTTCATAATGCTCTTGCCAACTTTTAATAAAAATTGCATAAACTTGAACATGTCATCCGCATCATGTTAACAGCATTAAGATGTTTAAAATTGGTGTTTGCTTTAAATTGCTAAATGCAGGTGAGGATTTTTCCGGACTTGTTGTTTGTTGTTCCGGCCTCATTTAAACTTGCCTAGATAGGTAGTTATCATTTGCTTCACCTCTTGCCATGTTAATCAACATTTAATTTTGTTGGGTACATAAACGAGATTGAACTAAATAATGGAATGTGGTGTTTTGTCAATATGCATCCCGATGCATATTGAGCTCCACTTAACTTGTAGTGTTGTTTGTGCACTTTGCCGTGCCATGCCTCTTTAAATCGGACATGCATCATACTTGGTTGTACATCATGTCATGTTTATGTGGTGGTTGTTTACTATGTTGTTTGCTTCTTTCCGGTGTTGCTTCTTCGGGTTAGTTCCGATAAAGTCGCGTTTGTGAGGATTCGTTCGACTACGTCCATTTGTCTTCTTCATGGACTCGTTCTTCTTCCTTGCGGGATCTCAGGCAAGATGACCATACCCTCGAAATCACTTCTATCTTTGCTTGCTAGTTGCTCGCTCTTTTGTTATGATGTGATACCTACTACTTGCTATATCGTGCCTCCCATATTGCCATATCAAGCCTCTAACCCACCTTGTCCTAGAAAACCGTTGTTTGGCTATGTTACCGCTTTGCTCAGCCCCTCTTATAGCGTTGTTAGTTGCAGGTGAAGATGGAGTTTGTTCCTTGTTGGAACATGGATTTTGTTGGGATATCACAGTATCTCTTATTTTATTAATGCATCTATATACTTGGTAAAGGGTGGAAGGCTCGGCCTTATGCCTGGTGTTTTGTTCCACTCTTGCCATCCTAGTTTTCCGTCATACCGGTGTTATGTTCCTTGATTTTGCGTTCCTTACGCGGTTGGGTTATAACGGGAACCCCTTGACAGTTCGCCTTGAATAAAACTCCTCCAACAAGGCCCAACCTTGGTTTTACCATTTGCCACCTAGCCTTTTTTCCCTTGGGTTCTGCAGACTCAAGGGTCATCTTTATTTTAACCCCCCGAGGCCAGTGCTTGTCTAAGTGTTGGTCCGAACCAGAGCCACTTGCGGTGCCACCTCGGGGAAACTTGAGGGCCGGTTTTAGCTGTACGTAGTGTTCATCTGGTGTTGCCCTGAGAACAAGATATGTGCAGCTCCTATCAGGATGTCGGCGCATCGGGCGGTCTTGCTGGTCTTGTTTTACCATTATCGAAATGTCTTGTAACCGGGATTCCGAGTCTGATCGGGTTTTCCTGGGAGAAGGAATATCCTTCGTTGACCGTGAGAGCTTGTGACGGGCCAAGTTGGGACACCCCTGCAGGGTTTTGAACTTTCGAAAGCCGTGCCCACGGTTATGGGCAGATGGGAATTTGTTAATGTCCGGTTGTAGAAAACTTGACACTTGACTTAATTAAAAACGCATCAACCGCGTGTGTAGCCGTGATGGTCCCTTTCTGGAGGAGTCCGGGAAGTGAACACGGCGTTGGAGTTATGCTTGATCGTAAGTAGTTTCAGGATCACTTCTAGTTCACGACCGTGCTTTGCGTCTCTCCTCGCTCTCATTTGCGTAAGTTAGCCACCATATATGCTAGTGCTTGTTGCAGCTCCACCTCACTACCTTTTCCTACCCATAAGCTTAAATAGTCTTGATCGCGAGGGTGTGAGATTGCTGAGTCCCCGTGACTCACAGTTTACTTCTAAAACCAGTTGCAGGTGCCGATGATAATCGTGCAGGTGATGCAACCAAGCTCAAGGAGGAGCTCGATGAAGATCGTGTTCATTGTGTTGTTTCGTTTCCTTTCGATCAGTAGAGGAGCCCAGTTGGGGCGATCGAGGATCTATTGCATTAGGGGTTGTCTTTATTTTGGTTCCGTAATCGGACCTTGATTGTATTCTGGATGATGTAATGCTATATTCATATATTGTGTGAAGTGGCGATTGTAAGCCAACTCTTTATCCCTTTCTTATTCAGTACATGGGATGTGTAAAGATTACCCCTCTTGCGACATGCCTACAATGCAGTTATGCCTCTAAGTCGTGCTCCGACACGTGGGAGATACAGCCGCATCGTGGGTGTTACAGCTAGTTTTTTCCTACAATAATGGAATATATTTTATTTAACTACCAAGTTGGTTGAAAACCATTGAGAATGTAACCCCAACTCAAATCCCAATTAAAAAAGTTCACAACCCAACAAATTAATTAAGTAAAGTGATGAGATCAACATAATAATTCAAGTACCAGATACTCAAGATGTCCATAACCGAGGACACGGCTATCCATGATTAGTTTGTACACTCTATAGAGGTTTGCGCACTTTTCACCACAAGACTCGACCTCCTCCGTTTTATTTCTCACATTGCATGATGTTTGAGAAACAAATGACCGACACACGGTCTTTCAGAAGCGTTAGCTCGTTACGATGGGTAGACAGTACCACCTACATCCCCTACATCTGCTAGTCTACCACTGTAAGAGGTCACACAACATACTCAACTATGCCAGAGCCCATAATGGCTTGTGGCTGCACACGGAAGTTTCCAGCATGAATAACATAATGATCCCTTTGAGCTTGGGTGGCGACCCGTAGGATGATCACACAGATTCCCCGGGACCTCCTTGGACAACACTAGGTTCCCCAGGTGCCCACAAACCAATCCACCCAGATGTGTATTAAAGTAGCCACCTTAAGTTAAACCTTAGTTAACAATAATCTCTCACATCTTTCATGAATTCTCTCAAACCAAACCACATCTACGAGCATAGCTTAGCAGTATAAGCATACGTAGTTAAACACCCAGGGTTTGATATAAGACAATAGGTGCTACCTCATCAACTACTTCCCAAATACCCACCTGTTATCAGTCCTACTCATGCAATGTTTGTAGGGTTGAAACTAATGCATAAAAACTGGGTAATAAGGGATGTGATCAAAGTGTTACTTGCCTTGCTGACGTTCGAAAAACCCTAGTGATTCGTATGTTAGGACCTCGATCCTAAGTCCTACTCATGCAATGTTTGTAGGGTTGAAACTAATGCATAAAAACTGGGTAATAAGGGATGTGATCAAAGTGTTACTTGCCTTGCTGACGTTCGAAAAACCCTAGTGATTCGTATGTCAGGACCTCGATCCTAAGTCACACCGATCTAGCATGTATTCCTAAGTCACACCGATCACTTTGCGGCCTCACGCACGGTATTCCCACGGGTGCCACCTTACCTGGCCTGGGACCGTTTGCGCCTTTTGGCTCACGTATATGATAGTTCGCTAGCATCCATATGACAAAGAACCTGGGCCGACATGGCTAGTCGTGAACCCAAAGCGGCACTAACCCATGGGAACAGGCATACATGAATCAACCTCGAGCATGTCGGTTAACAGCGTGTGAATCCGGGCTGTAGCACTGGGCTAACAGGACTCCGGTAACCCGGGCTGTAGCAGGCTAGGCAGGACTCCGGATGTCACCACGTGACATTTCCCCGAAGGGACAGACACATGAACAAAGTGAAACACATGTCGGCCAGTCAAGTGTCCTGAGCAGTAGTTCTGGGCTAGCAGGACTCCGGTGAACCGGACTGTAGCGGACTACTATGGCTCATGGAAGCACTAGACTACATTTCCCCATAAGAGAGGCTGCCAAGGATAAACAACTAGATTTTCGGATCCCACACATACCAAGCATTTCAATCATACACACAATATGCTCAATATGTGTAAATACAGCATGGCATCACAACTAGACTCTATGACTCAAGTATTTATTCATTAGGCTCCGAGGAGCGAGATATTACAAACAAGGGTCTCATGACCCAACATTCAGAGCATACAAGTCAAAGCACATGCGGAAGCTTAACATGTCTGAGTACAGACATCTAAAAATGAAAAAGGCTGAGAAGCCTGACTATCTACCAGATCCTGCCGAGGGCACAAGATCGTAGCTGAGGTAACGAGCTAAACATCGAAGTCCAAGAGGAACTACTAGCAGGACTGAAGTCTCTCTGCAAAACATAAATTAAGCAAACGTGAGTACAAATATACCCAGCAAGACTTACATCAGAACTAACTACATATGCATCGGTATCAACAAAGGGGGTGGTGGAGTTTAACTGCAGCAGCCAGCTTTGACTCAGTGGCTAACCTGAACTACGACTGCAAGTAACTCTTTTGAGGTGGCGCACACGAGTCCACAAATTCACCATACCAATACACCACTATGGATCCGCTCCCGTCTCCCTGCGAGAACGCCATCCATAGCACTCATGCTTATCTTGCGAGTTTTAGAGTATCCACTTTCACTTGTCTATGAACTATGCAAGGGGTCCAAGTTTCCATATCCGAGGAATCCGGCTATTCGAATAGATAATGATAACCCTGCAGGGGTGTACTTCTTCACATACGCTCTCGCCACTTATCGCCCTGTACACGTCATGTACCTCGGCAACCTTCAAGCAGAAGCCGGGCGAGGGAGTCGGCCACGACCTGACTAACCACACAAGTCTCTCGTCCAGGTTTATCGCCTATTCGGGTTCCATCCGCAAGGAGATCCGGCCGGGGTGTCGCTCACGGCCCCAAACAATGTGAGCAGGGTTCCCAAGCCCACCAACCGGGTGCCATTTGGTACACCGTGCCACTGTGCCTAGTCTGTCCCAAGCCCACCTGTACCGGGTGCCACTTGGTAGACTACTAACACTACCTACAAACACCAGAAACTAGTTGCAACTCCTGGACAGAGATCAAGTTGTTTAATAAGTCGAGAGAGCTTGGAGCGCTCGGAGCCCAATGTGTGGTAGTAACTGTTCATGGATCACAAACACAGAACTCAGTTCCTGAGGACGGTTTCAATGAGACAACCCACCATGTACTCCTACATGGCCTCTCACCGCTACCTTTACCAAATCGTGTTCACACACTTAGCTCTCAATAGTAGGACATGTTCACCACATTCCAATTCATTCCCGATGAATCAGACCTGACTCAACTCTAAGCAGTAGCAGGCATGACAAACAAGCATGAATGAGAAGGCACAACAGGGCTCAAACAACTCCTACTCATGCTAGTGGGTTTCATCTATTTACTGTGGCAATGACGGGTCATGCAGAGGAAAGGGTTCAACTACCGCAACATGTAATAGTTGAATCGGTGTTGTCCTAATGCAGTAAAAGAGAGCAGGAGCGAGAGAGTGGGATTGTATCGGAATGAAAAAGGGGGTTTTGCTTGCCTGGCACTTCTGAAGATAGTATAACTCTTCATCGGTGTCATCGATCTCATCGTCGGAATACGTCTATCAAGAGGGGACAACCACCGACAAACAAGAGGGAACATAATCAATGCAATGCAACAATATGATGCATGCTATGGCATGGCAATATGAATGTGTTTTGGGCTAATGCAAGCTAGAACAGATTGGAATGAGTCCATTTGAACCAAAGATTCAAATGCAAACCCATTTCATGAAGTCATATTAGTGCATTAACTTGATTCACCTAAATATCAAGGTTAAAGTATTCTAACATGCATGAAACAAGGACAGGTGGATAGATTGAATTTTTCTGATAATTTTTCATATATAAATTATTTAATTTGGAGTTATAGATTATTTTCTATGATTTTTCAAAGTTTTGGATATTTTCTGGAATATACTGATTATTAATAAATCCAGAAAATGTATTACTGCATCAGCATTGGGTCATGCTGACGTCAGCAGGTCAACAGGAGCCGTCCAGGTCAAACCTGACCAGTGGGGCCCACTGGTCAGTGACTAACTAACTAAGTTAAGTTAATTAGAGCCTGGGCCCGCATGTCAGTGTCTAATTTACTTAACTAAGTTAATTAGTACTAACTAAATCTAACACTAATTAAAAAGGGGCCTGTCCCACACGTCAGTCAACCAGGGGAGGTCAAACCCCTGGTCAACGGGTTCAAACCCGCCGGACATGGTCCACGGCTCGACGCCGGCGACGGCCGACGCGGCGGAGGGCTTCGGGAATCACCCATAGGCGACCATTTGCATGGTGGAGAGGCTCTACGTGACGAGGGGACTCGTCCACCTCCAGTGGTGCTCACAGCAGCAGCTCTAGGGTCCTAAAACGACGGGGGCGGCGACTTGCGCGGCGGCCGGAGTTCGGGAGTTGAGCGGATCGGCGTTGCAGGGTACGGCAGGAGCCGCGGGTGGTTGCGGTCGACTCCTGGGAACGTGCTGAGCACGGTGGCGCGCTCGGTTGCGAGCTTGCGCGGCTGTGGTCGTGGTGGCGGCATGGCCGGCGGAGCCAAGCTCTTGGGCTCGACGGGAACGGGTGCTACGATGAGCTAGTGGGCATGGGAGTAGGGGGGATCGGTAGGGGAGCTCACCACGAGTTCAGAGGTGCCCTCGGCGAGCTCAGGGAGGGGCTGGTGGTGACGAGAGGTCGCCGACGATCTTGCCGGCCGGAGGGAGAAGAAGGCGATGCAGGCGGCGTTGCAGGGGCTCCCACGGTCGCGTTCTTTAGCGTGCGGCTCCACGGCATCGAGGCGAAGCTAGGGAACCGAACGGCGAGGCGAGGCGTGTGGGGTGGCTACGCTAGAGCTCGTCGGCGCGCTGCGAGGCGCTCGGTGGTTGCTCGGGCTGCGCGTGGAGCAGGGCTAGAGAGGGAGAGAGGCACCAGAGAGATGGGGGGAGTGAGGGAGTGAGCCAGGGTGCTGCGTGGCGTCTCTGAGGCGCCGGGGAGGCCAGCAGGGAGGAAGGAGGTGGCCACGGTTGGCTGTGCATGCCGCACGCAGCTGCATCTCCTCCTGGCAGGAGGAAGAAGACATCGCTGCCCTTGGTGGGCTCTGGTGGGCTGGCTACGG
This sequence comes from Triticum aestivum, assembly GCF_018294505.1. Classification (NCBI taxonomy): domain Eukaryota; kingdom Viridiplantae; phylum Streptophyta; class Magnoliopsida; order Poales; family Poaceae; genus Triticum; species Triticum aestivum. The sequence goes on from NC_057800.1 coordinate 667,165,532, forward strand.
CTGGGCCTCTCAGGTAATGCCAGGTGAGTTCTGCCCTTTCTAATTTTATCTCTGTTTTGTTTTGTTTTTATTTATACATTTTGCCACTGATTAAAAATTCAAAATGAATTCAAAACAGTGCCAAAACACTCTGAGATATTTTATGTTCCCTCTCTGGACTATTCCAAAAGTACATAAAACATTTCAAAGCATTTGAAAATATATTCATTATATATTATGAATATATCCCCAAATTCAAGTAGCTTATTGATTTAAATTCAAAGACCAAATAATTCCTTAAAAATGTTCCAGAATTTTGGTTTGATATATAACTCTTGCCAAAATTCACAAAACTATTTTTAGGGCATTTTGGATTCACAGAATGCTATTTAAAGGGTGCTTGCCCTTCTTTTAATCAGATTTCTGAGGTTTCAACAATCCTCAATTCAAGTTTCGTAAATTTAAACATGATGCAAGCAAGATGCAAACACTAGGCAACACTAGAAGCTAGGGATGTGACAGCTCACCCCTACTAAACAAGAATCTCGTCCCGAGATTCAAGACGTGAGGTAAGAAGACAGAGGGAACACAAAGCTAGCACAATCTTCACGATCCAGGTTGCACTTCATAAGAACGTTGATTCGATCATCACCTTAATCTCGACATCTTGCTTTTAGAACTACATCCAACATGACAACGAGTGGAAAGGGAGAATTTAAGAAGAATCGACCTTCCTGAGGTTCGAGCAACTTAGGATCATCTTAATGATCACAAGATCAACTCATGGAATGAGACATAGTAACATCTCTCGAGCTGAGACATGAAACACAGATCACGAGTGATGGAAAAAAGGTAGATGACAAGGTTCTACTGGGTAGGCAAAAATTCCATGTTGAAAAGGATGGTGCATGATTTCAAGATAGCGAGGAAATAATTGCCATGATTCCATAATGGGGCACCCTAGGGGAGATGACCCGTGAGATTTTCCCTTAGGTGGCAAAAAGAATTACTTTTGATACAAAGATCATTGAAACTCTCTATACCAGCCTGAGGCAATCACAATGATCGTTTGAAGAAGTTCGAAGAATGGCATACTCCGACTAGAATGGATGATGTGGACTACCTCGTTGAAGACAACACAATGGATGATTTTTACCTTATCATCGGAAATGGATGGGACCCATGGTAGGACCACTTTTGGAGATGATCCTGACCAGAGGTTACCGAGAAGGATAGTCCATGGTAGAATGGCACAATGGTGGTACAGGCTGGGAACAAAATGTAAATGCTGGGAATGATTCTGGTAACTGGGAGATAACTCAACAGTCGAGAGCAATTCCACCATTTGAATGGTATAGCATAATCGAGGAATACCAATAGCACAAGAATCCCTAAGGAAGAACTTCTAAAATAAGTCGCACAAGATCCTCACAGAGAAGATGGTGAAATTGACCAGTCAAGAGCTACAATAATAGATCTTCTGACTAGGTGTGTCGGCCAGAATATCAACCTCGTCGGGACCTACATCATAGATCTTGGAAATGTTCCAGCCATCATATCTGCCTGAGATTCAGATCTGGCTGGTAAAAGGATTTTTCAGACATGATGTCTAGAAAAGAATGGTTGCAACACAAGTCGACGAGATAACGTTGCGAGACTCTCGGGAGATGAACTATGATAGCAAGCTCCAAAACATGAGCTGGTTCTGCTACACACATGTGAACATGTTGTCCAAGACAAGCATGACCACAAAGTAGTCTTACAATAAAATACTACCGAGTTCAGGTGGGAAACCATCATTGCGGATAACGAAGTCCTTGATTAAGCCCGGGTTAGCTCTTAAAAGGGAACTTCTTCTCCTTGAACAAATCAATCAGTGGCTTGGTGTGCTAGGGACACATATAGAATGAAGGTTGCAAGTCTCCAAACCACAGAATACTTCGCACATATGCATGAATGATTTGGGATGATTCCAGAGGAGGCAAAACAAACTTTCTCTAATTCACGGCGGCAACTTGCATCAAATGCACATGAATTAAAGGAAGTCACTTCTTTCATCCGAACATATGCTTCATGAACGGAACACGAAGATAATGCTTATAAAGTTTCCAATACTAGCTGGATGTTCAACATGAATCATGGGGGAGACAAAATGCTGCTGATGGGCTCAACAACAACTCATCGGAATTTCCATATCACTGGACTTCCACCATCATGTGAACACGGTGATAGCATTGGTCAGACCAAAAGATATAATGGTGTATGCTCGAGGGATTAACCACGAGTAAGACAACATTACGAACATCGTTGGTTCTGATTTGACTTGACGATAGCCCATACTCAAGTCTAAGTTTTGACAAGGCAATATATCCAACAACTGATCACAAGGACCAATCGATGGAGATATCATCTTTCTTCAACACACACACACAATAAAAAGATATCCCTTAACGTGAACTAAGTCAGACAAGCTTTTATCTTCCAACTCTCCAAGTTGTTGTTTAGCTTAACCAACTAGCTCAGGGATATCCAACACGGATTCTTGGAGAAAGGCGTGGTTACAAGAAACCAACTTGATCACGAACTCAACATAGCGGTCAGGTGACAACCTGGAAATACTTCCGAGAAGATATTCGGAAAATCATGAACCACCGATATGTTACTAAGATCAAGAACAATCTTGCTTTACAGAGCGACACCATATGATCAAATAAGCAAAGGGTTGACACTATCCTAACTCATTGATCAAAAAGTGCACCAGGAAAATGGACTAGGTAGCACGATCAATCTTAGAATGATGATTCCATAATCAACACACCAAGAATGAGATTATCGTCCATTAACCACCAAGCAACGGGGTTGCTAGGAGTATTAATTTCACACATCATGGTTCACTTGTCGGTATTCCTGTTGCAACAACACGGAACTGAGGAATGAATGATGATGGCGAGAAGTATCACTGTGTCAAAATTTCATAAGAGATGGTGCAATTCCTATGATATTCTTGGCATGAATAGGGTAGAAATCCAAGGTAGAACAGAACAAAAGCTCGATTGGCATTTTGATCTGCGGGATACAACTACTTTGACCCAATCCTAGATATGGATGAGGTACTGGAGTTTGTTTCTCCTAATTATTCTGAAATGGAATGGCTTAACGTACCACGAGAATAATAAACATCGATAACACGGGTGCACAATTACTCCTGACTATCAATTGATAGATGATGGTCGGAATAACAAATGAAGATGGACAACTAAAGGGGACATATATCTTTTTGAGTTGTGGATGCATAGATTAGTATGTCGAATCAAGTTCAACAGGTTTCTTCCGGATAACCCATGCAGAGAGGTAGGATTGGCAGAGTCACAATATAGAATGGGGAACTCATCGAGAGCCCTCCTGTTGTGATCTTTTGATCCAACAAACTTCTGCCATAAGTGGTTCATAGTATTTGGAAGAAGGAAAATACCACGGACCTCGAGGACTAATGCAAAGGTTACTAATATCCTAAAGGAACTAGCAAACACTATCGACATGAGGTAAGTAGGGTGAATCTCGGGTTCAAAACCTAGGAATAGAATACCTACTACTAAATGGCATCACGGGATGCTTTCGAGAATGGTGGCCAGAATCATCACACCGGAACACAAAACATGGCTAGATTACTAGGTGACTCCCTAAAACACCTAGGGTCATAATAATGATAGCTCCAACATATATGTCAAGGCAACGGAGTACCTCAACAGACCAATTAGTGTTCTTATTCTGACCAAAAGGACATCAGGAATGGAGAGAAAGGATTTGCAAATGCATCAGACTATTTAGAAACCTGGGATGACTCGGACAGCATAACAGCTGTAAATGCTCAAAATAATTTGAGACATCCTGCAAAATGGTGGCATAACCACTCAACATCACAATATCAAGGTTCTGAGGCCAGCTATGAACATATGGAAGCAATAGGAACTGAACTGAGGCTTGAACTCAACAATCCTAGGCAACTACGGTTTAGTAAGACGTCATCCTAAGAGATAGAAGAGAAGCCTAGTTCTCAACCCCCGTAGAAAAGAAGAGGATGACTCAGATCATAGGCATGAGGTATAAGGAGTAAAAAGAGCCTTACGCTCCCTTCCACAATCAATTCCCTTATATAACTAAAGCATTTCTAGACTCAACTTCGACCAGTTTGGCTTGGTAATCCTACAGGCAGTCAGGCTCTGATACCAAAGCTGTCAGGACCCCGATCCTAAGTCACACCGATCTAGCATGTAACACATCATATCACTTTGCGGCCTCACGCACGGTATTCCCATGGGTGCCACCTTACCTGGCCCGGGACCGTTTGCGCCTTTTGGCTCACGTATATGATAGTGTCGCTAGCATCCATATGACAAAGAACCCGGGCCGACATGGCTAGTCGTGAACCCAAAGCGGCACTAACCCATGGGAACAAGCATACATGAATCAACCTCGAGCATGTCGGTCAACAGCGTGTGAATCCGGGCTGTAGCACTGGGCTAACAGGACTCTGGTAACCCGGGCTGTAGCAGGCTAGGCAGGACTCCGGATGTCACCGCGTGAGATTTCCCCGATGGGACAGACACAGGAATGAAGTGAAACACATGCCGGTCAGTCAAGTGTCCTGAGCAGTAGTGCTGGGCTAGCAGGACTCCGGTGAACCGAGCTGTAGCGGACTACTATGGCTCATGGAAGCACTAGACTACATTTCTCCATAAGAGAGGCTACCAAGGATAAACAACTATATTGTCGGATCCCACACATACCAAGCATTTCAATCATAGACACAATATGCTCAATATGTGTAAATACAACATGGCATCACAACAAGACTCTACGACTCAAGTATTTATTCATTAGGCTCCAAGGAGCGAGATATTACAAACAAGGGTCTCATGACCCAACATTCAGAGCATACAAGTCAAAGCACATGCGGAAGCTTAACATGTCTGAGTACAGACATCTAAAAATGAAAAAGGCTGAGAAGCCTGACTATCTACCAGATCCTGCCGAGGGCACAAGATCGTAGCTGAGGTAACGAGCTAAACGTCGAAGTCCAAGCGGAACTACTAGCGGGACTGGGGTCTCTCTGCAAAACATAAATTAAGCAAACGTGAGTCCAAATGTACCCAGCAAGACTTACATCAGAACTAACTACATATGCATCGGTATCAACAAAGGGGGTGGTGGAGTTTAACTGCAGCAGCCAGCTTTGATTCAGTGGCTAACCTGAACTACGACTACAAGTAACTCTTTTGAGGTGGCGCACATGAGTCCACAAATTCACCATACCAATACACCACTATGGATCTGCTCCTGTCTCCCTGCGAGAACGCCATCCATAGCACTCATGCTTATCTTGCGAGTTTTAGAGTATCCACTTTCACTTGTCTATGACCTATCCAAGGGGTCCAAGTTTCCATATCCGAGGAATCCGGCTATTCGAATAGATAATGATAACCCTGCAGGGGTGTACTTCTTCACACACGCTCTCGCCACTTATTGCCTTGTACACGTCATGTACCTCGGCAACCTTCAAGCGGAAGCCGGGCGAGGGAGTCGGCCACGACCTGACTAACCACACAAGTCTCTCGTCCAGGTTTATCGCCTATTCGGGTTCCATCCGCAAGGAGATCCGGCCGGGGTGTCGCTCACGGCCCCAAACGATGTGAGCAGGGTTCCCAAGCCCACCAACCGGGTGCCACTTGGTACACCGTGCCACTGTGCCTAGTCTGTCCCAAGCCCACCTATACCGGGTGCCACTTGGTAGACTACTAACACTACCTACAAACACCAGAAACTAGTGGCAACTCCTGGACAGAGATCAAGTTGATTAATAAGTCGAGAGAGCATGGAGCGCCCGGAGCCCAATGTGTGGTAGTAACTGTTCATGGATCACAAACACAGAACTCAGTTCCTGAGGATGGTTTCAATGAGACAACCCACCATGTACTCCTACATGGCCTCTCACCGCTACCTTTACCAAATCGTGTTCACACACTTAGCTCTCAATAGTAGGACATGTTCACCACATTCCAATTCATTCCCGATGAATCAGACCTGACTCAACTCTAAGCAGTAGCAGGCATGACAAACAAGCATGAATGAGTAGGCACAACAGGGCTCAAACAACTCCTACTCATGCTAGTGGGTTTCATCTATTTACTGTGGCAATGATGGGTCATGCAGAGGAAAGGGTTCAACTACCGCAACATGTAATAGTTGAATCGGTGTTGTCCCAATGCAATAAAAGAGAGCAGGAGCGAGAGAGTGGAATTGTATCGGAATGAACAAGGGGGTTTTGCTTGCCTGGCACTTCTGAAGATAGTATAACTCTTCATCGGTGTCATCGATCTCATCGTCGGAATACGTCTATCGAGAGGGGACAACCACCGGCAAACAAGAGGGAACATAATCAATGCAATGCAACAATATGATGCATGCTATGGCATGGCAATATGAATGTGTTTTGGGCTAATGCAAGCTAGAACAGATTGGAATGAGTCCATTTGAACCAAAGATTCAAATGCAAACCCATTTCATGAAGTCATATTAGTGCCTTAACTTGATTCACCTAAACAGCAATGTTAAAGTATTCTAACATGCATGAAACTAGGACAGATGGATAGATTGAATTTTTCTGATAATTTTTCATATATAAATTATTTAATTTGGAGTCATAGATTATTTTCTATGATTTTTCAAAGTTTTGGATATTTTCTGGAATTTACTGATTATTAATAAATCCAGAAAATGTATTACTGCATCAGCATTGGGTCATGCTGACATCAGCAGGTCAACAGGAGCCGTCCAGGTCAAACCTGACCAGTGGGGCCCACTGGTCAGTGACTAACTAACTAACTTAAGTTAATTAGAGCCTGGGCCCGCATGTCAGTGTCTAATTTACTTAACTAAGTTAATTAGTACTAACTAAATCTAACACTAATTAAAAAGGGGCATGTCCCACACGTCAGTCAACCAGGGGAGGTCAAACCCCTGGTCAACGGGTTCAAACCCGCCGGACTTGGTCCACGGCTCGACGCCGGCGACGGCAGACGCGGCGGAGGGCTCCGGGAATCGCCCACAGGCGACCATTTGCACGGCGGAGATGCTCTACGTGACGAGGGGACTCGTCCGCGTCCAGTGGTGCTCACAGCAACAGCTCTAGTGGCCTAAAACGACGGCGGTGGCGACTTGCGTGGTGGCCGGAGTTCGGGAGTTGAGCGGATTGGCGTTGCAGGGATCGGCAGGAGCCGCGGGTGGTCCCGGTCGACTCCTGGGAACATGCTGAGCACGGTGGCGCGCTCGGTTGCGAGCTTGCGCGGCTGTGGTCACGGTGGCGGCATGACTGGCGGATTCAAGCTCTCGGGCTCGACGGGAACGGGTGCTACGATGAGCTAGTGGGCATGGGAGTAGGGGGATCGGTAGAGGAGCTCACCGCGAGTTCAGTGGTGGCCTCGGCGAGCTCGGGGAGGGGCTGGTGGTGACGAGAGGTCGCCGGCGATCTCAACGGTCGGAGGGAGAAGAAGGCGATGCAGGCGGCGTTGTAGGGGCTCCCACGGTGACGTTCTTTAGCGTGCAGCTCCACGGCGTCGAGGCGAAGCTAGGGAATCGAACGGCAAGGCGAGGCGTGCGGGGTGGCTGCGCTGGAGCTCGTTGGCGCGCTGCGAGGCGCTTGGTGGTTGCTCGGGCTGCGCTTGGAGCAGGGCTAGAGAGGGAGAGATGCACCAGAGAGATGGGGGGAGTGAGGGAGTGAGCCAGGGTGCTGCGTGGCGTCTCTGAGGCGCCGGGGAGGCCAGCAGGGAGGCAGGAGGTGGCCACGGTTGGCTGTGCACGCCGCACGCAGCTGCTTCTCCTCCTGGCAGGAGGAAGAAGACATCGCTGCCCTTGGTGGGCTCTGGTGGACTGGCTACAACTGGGCCTCTCAGGTAAGGCCAGGCGAGTTCTGCCCTTTCTAATTTTATCTCTGTTTTGTTTTGATTTTATTTATACATTTTTCCACTGATTAAAAATTCAAAATGAATTCAAAACAGTGCCAAAACACTCTGGGATATTTTATGTTCCCTCTCTGGACTATTCCAAAAGTACATAAAACATTTCAAAGCATTTGAAAATATATTCATTATATATTATGAATATATCCCCAAATTCAAATAGCTTATTGATTTAAATTCAGAGACCAAATAATTCCTTAAAAATGTTCCAGAATTTTGGTTTGATATATAACTCTTGCCAAAATTCACAAAACTATTTTTAGGGCATTTTGGATTCATAGAATGCTATTTAAAGGGTGCTTGCCCTTCTTTTAATCATATTTCTGAGGTTTCAACAATCCTCAATTCAAGTTTCGGAAATTTAAACATGATGCAAGCAAGATGCAAACACTAGGCAACACCAGAAGCTAGGGATGTGACATCGTAGTAGCAAGCCTCGCACTCCAGAAACTCTATCGTGAACAAACAATAGCATACATCAGCACTCAAGCATAATATGCAAAAGTAAGACTAAGAGAAAAGATCGAAACTGAAAGTCCAAGTGAAGAGCTCCGATTTGCAAAAAAGAATCAATCGAATCGGAGCTACGAAACTCAAATTACGATCAAAAGAAGTTCGAATTCAAATCTGCTTGAACCCAAATTTTAAATTGTCAAAACCATGTTCAAGTTGTTTATTTGGAAAGAGGGGAACAAGATGAAGATTGTGGCGTTGGTTTCACTGGATTTGGACAAACGAGTGAAAAGTAACGAGGTTTTGAAGATCAGGGACTAAATCTATACGAAAAGTATTTGTGGATAGGTCCCTGGCTGAAAAATAAAATTAAAAAGAAAATTCTAACGAACAAACGTTCGCTAACAGAGGCTAATGAACGAAAACCGTTTGTTAAACTAATTAGACAAAACGAAAAACCGATCTAAAAAATAAATAAACCAAAAAACTAAACGGTTTTATATCGTTTAACCGAAGAAAACCGGCGCGGGATTCCGGCGAGTGGTGGCGAGGTCGGGCAGCTCCGGTGGCGGGGCGTCGGCGGCGAGGTGACGGCGAGGCGGTGGTGCTGCGCCGGGAGGCGGTGGCGCGCACGAGCGACAGTTGCGGCTAGTGGCCGCGGCGGCAGCAAACAGCGGCGTGGCTCGGCTCGGCGGTGGCGGTGGTGAGGAGAAGTGGGGGCCTGCACTTATAAAGGGGGGATGGGGCGTCCAGCTTGCGGGAGGGGCAAGCGGGGCGGAGGCGGAGATCGACCCGGACTCCTCCTCGCCCGAGTCCGGCGTCCGCACGGATATGAGGGCGCCGGGTTGCTGGGTCTTGGCCCAGCTCAGCTGGCCCAGCCCAGGAAACCATTTTTTTAATAAATTTGGCCACGAAATAAAATCCTAATAAAATAAAAAAAATCTAAAAATACCAGAAACAATTTTCACCGTCCAAACTAAATATTTAGGATAAGATGAACATTTTTCTGAACTAAAATGCATATTTGTCCCTAATTCAAATAAAATACAAATAAAACATTAATTTGATTTTAAAATTTCTTCTCCAATATTTCTCCACTGTTTTGAATAAAGTCATTTTATCTTCTCTCATTTATTTTTGTTGTTGGGAATAATTGGAGAGAAAATATTAAAATCAAATTGATCCTCTTTTCAAATATGAAAAAATTGAAATATAAAAATTTAGTGAAACCTCTAACTCTCTCCTTGTGTCCTTGAGTTGCTTAAGAATTCTAGGATCACAACCAAATGCAATTAAAATTATGATATGCATATGATGATCTATGTATAACATCCAAATTGAAAATTGGGATGTTACACACATATATTGTATTGTTAACATCGAGGATAAAAAGATGGGGTTTATATCATATTGCTTGACTTTATCCCTCTACATCATGTCATCTTGCTTAATGCGTTACTCTGTTCTTATGAACTTAATACTCTAGATGCATGCTGGATAGCGGTCAATGTGTGGAGTAATAGTAGTAGATGTAGAATCGTTTCTGTCTACTTGACACGGACGTGATGCCTATATTCATTATCATTGCCTTAGATATCTTCGTAACTATGTGCTTTTCTATCAATTGCTCGGTAGTAATTTGTTCACCCACCGTAATACATGCTATCTTGAGAGAAGCCACTAGTGAAACCTATGGCCCCGGGGTCTCTTTCTTATTATATTGCATCTCTTTTGTTTACATCGCATCTCATTTACTATTTTGCAATCTTTACTTTCCAATCTATACAACAAAAATACCAAAAATATTTACTTTACTATCTTTATCAGATCTCAATTTTGTAAATGACCGTGAAGGGATTGTTTTGGGGATATGACTATTGGGTTAACCCGCCCAGGAGGGGCCGGGTTAAGTCCCTGGCGGTTTATCAAGATAAGGCCCATGAAGATGCTTAAGGCGGTAGTCTATTATGCAGAGGACAAAGCCCGGAGCCTGAAGGCGACTTAAGGCCCAAACAATTGTAAACCGTCATATATATGTAACTTGTAGTATAAGTCATGTGTAGTTAGTCACTGAGCCGGACACGTTTATGAGCCTGCCGGGACTCTGTAAACCGCCGGGCGTCAACCTGTGTATATAAAGGGACGACCCGGTGGCGACTTAGGGCAAGAAATAAGAGATCGAAAGCTAGGTTAAGCATATTCGCTCCCTGGTAATTGAGACTTAAGCAATACCACCTCAACTGGAGTAGGCCTTTACCTTCACCGTAAGGGGCCAAACCAGTATAAATTCATGTGTCATTTGTCTCATTTAACCCCTTTAAGCTAACCAAGTGCGATGGTCCACGACTAAGTCCTCACACTAGGACATCTGCCGTGACAATTCCACGACATTTGGCCCCCACCGTGGGGCTAGCACACGGTGGTTTCAAGTTCTTGAAGGGCAACTTCGAAGGGATCAAGGGATACGCTATGGACCGGATGACCAAGAGTAGTCACGGCAAGCTCTACATCGATGATGCAGGCTGGGGCCCCGAGGCCAGCTCAATTGAGTACGGGTACCGGGTCCCCTTTGGCGGAATCCACGTTTTCATAGGCAAAACCAGCGAGCCGGGCCCTGAGCCAGACATCTGCACCAACATCATCGAGACAGCTCAGCGAGCGAGACCCACCCGAGTTTAGCCCGCCATGAAACGTGCTTTCATGGGGTTCATCCATGGAGCAGAACTTGAGGAAGGATCCGTGTCTGGTGGTGAGACGGAGATCTACTCTGATGGTGATTTGTCCACGGGTGAGACTACTTCATTGTATCAACTGCAGGATGGTAGGCTTGGGGGTTGTTCCGATGGCGACAGTATTCTAGACCCCTGTGAGCCGCCGAACCGGGTCGCGATTTTCATGGTCAGCACACAGCCAATGCATAATTCTTCAATGGCGGCAGCAATGATTTCCGGTTCAGCAACGGTGACAGCGTGGGGCAAGAGGTCCCGCGTGCCCACCGGCTCAGGTCTTGTCCAACTTACTGGACACCTTGACAACATTGGTAACAGCAGAAGTCAACCCGGCAGATCAAGATCGGCATAACACAGAAATTGCAAAACCGCGGGATCAGATAGCTCAAGCCAAGGAGGATCTGGCGGCTGAGGACACGAGGATGACGGCGGAACGAGCTGTTCTAGATGCTCAGGCACAACAGATCCAGGCTGATTCCTTCCAGCTCTCATTGGATCAGAATGCTTCAAACGACGTAATGAGGAGAAGGCACCGGTGCAGGGACCAGTGACCCGCCAGAGGTAAACCAGGCGGTAACCACGCCTAGGGCTGGAGCGCCGACTCAGCCACGCATGACGGATCCGCCTCGTCTGAACAATGTTACACTGCAGTATGTTCCAACACCATCGGGTCATTACTATAACCCTTTGGATAACATGATCTCTGCGGCATCGCGATTGGCGGCTCTCCCGGTGGAAGGCAAGTCTCCAACTGCGGTTGAAACACGAAGGGCTAGGGAGCTTCTTCAGACAGCATTGGTACAGCAGGAGTGAAAGTGCGTTAAGTCGACTAGAGGGGGTGAATAGGTGATTTTTATGAATTCTTCACTGAGAAATTTCAGGGTGAGGAAATTCCTAAGAGAAGAACTACTTGCAGCAGAATAAGTACTCAGATGTAAACATAACAGAACATAAGCATGGTAATCATGATGAAATGAAGACAAGCACAGAGTACAGAAAGCGTAATCATAGGATAAACAGGATGAAGACAAACAGACTGAAGAAATTGAACTAAGGAAATTGGGAAAGTCTTCAGTCAAAGTCTTCAAACAGATATGAACAAGCACACAACATGGTAATGAGGAAATGGGAGGGTTGAGGAAATAGAACCAGTAGGCTTGGTGAATACAATGATTTGGTAGACCAGTTCCAACTGCTGTGATAGTTGTACGTCTGGTTAGGGCGGCTAGGTATTCAAACCTGAGGACACACAGTCCTGAACACGCAGTTCAGGACACTTAGTCCTCACCGTATTCCCCTTGAGATGAGGTCACACAGACCTCGCCAAATCACTCGTGGTAAGTCTTCAGGTGACTTCCAAACCTTCACAGACTCGGTCACTCGGTGATCCACAATTTCCTCTTGGATGCTCTAGACCATGACGCCTAACCGTCTGGAAGATGCACAGTCTTCAAAGGTAACAAGCGTCGGATCCACGCAGGATCAATCTCTTCAGTGATGCTCAATCACTTTGGTTTTGTAGGTGTTTGGGTTTGGGTTTTCCTCACTTGATGTTTTTCGCTCAAAATCCTCGGAGGATGGGATGCACTCAAATGACAAGTGTCAGTTTCTCTCGGAGCAGCCAACCAGCTAGTGGTTGTAGGGGGGCGGCTATTTATAGCCTAGGGAGCAGCCCGACATGATAAGACATAAATGCCCTTCAACGATATAACCGTTAGGTGGGAAGATATTTTGGGACAGCTGGCGCGTAGCACAGCAACGGTCAGAAATTTGACTATCAAATTCCTCAGGGCTCTCATGTTCCTCACTTGTAGGCAATCCGCACTGGTGAATTTCTAACTCCTCAATTAGAACAAATTCTTCAGAGACCAGAAGAACTTCATCTCTGTCACTGAAGAAGTTGACTGAACTGCATGAGATTTCCAATGGCTTCACTCGAAGGGATTGGTAGGTGTAGGATTTTGAGTTGAGCATCACTTGGAAACTTTTCCTTAGTATTTCCTCGACCCCCTTTAACAATACGATGTTTCCTATGACTCAAGAAAGAGAAAATGAAACTACAACAACAAAAGTCTTCACGCTTCATGTTCCTCGAATGAATACCAAGTCTTCATGGTCACACCAATTTCTTCACTTTCAAAGTCTTCAAAAAGTCTTCAGAAATCCAAAGTCTTCAGTCGAAGAACTTAATTTTTAGGGGTCGACTTTCTCTGTAAATATCAAACTCCTCATAGACTTATAGACATGTCTACACTAACAAACGCATCAGTCCCTTAACCTATAAGTCTTCAATACACCAAAATCACTAAGGGTCACTAAATGCACTTACAAGGAGGCTTATTCCTATAGTCGTGAGAGGATTCATTCATCCCCTCGCCCAAGCCGGAGTTATAGTAGAAAAATTGATTCACCGGCCATTTCAAGCGGTGAGAGACACCGTAACCCGCCGCGTGGACACGACCCAGCGCGCGGTGGTGCAAATGCTCAGTATTTGGTAGATCAGGGCAGAGCACGCCAGGGAGCTGAGTTGGCGGCTCAGCAAGGGACTCATCAATGTTCCCCGGTTTATCCGACAACTTCGGTGGAGATGGGGGTAACCTCTAGAACCTTGAGAGTGCCATGTTTGGTGCCGGCTTTACGCAACGTACGCTTGCCTAAGGATTTCAAAGGTCCTTGTAAGGTGCCCAATTACACAGCGGACTTACCCCCTGAAGCATGGGTCGAGAGTTATGAGATGGCAATGGAGCTCTTGGATGTTGATGATGCTGCATGAGCTAAGTACTTCCCGATGATGTTGGAGGGGACGGCCCGCAATTGGTTCAAAGGGCTACCTGCTAACTCCATTGGATCGTGGGCCGAGTTAAAAGCCCGCTTCATCCAGAATTTTAAGGATACATGCAAGCAGCCTATGTCGATTGTGGATTTATATTCCTGTATCGAATAAGAAGGCGAGTCAACAACCCATTGGGTGCGCCGGGTCTCGACTATCCTGCATTCGTCGGATTGCATTAATGCCGGCTCAGCAGTCTTGATGTTAGAGAAGAACTGTCGTTTTTTGCCCCTTAAGCAGAAGTTAGGGCGACTCAAGCGTCAGTGCAATGATATGGGGAAGCTGATGGCGGCTCTGGTTAAGTATGCCGACTCTGATGGTACCAAGGACCCTGAGTCTGAGGAAAAGTCGGGGAAGGGAAAGAAGAGCGGCGGTAACATAGGGCAGCAGCATAACCCAGCGAATCAGGGAGGCAACGGTAAGCGCAAAGCTGATAATAGTTTGGATTTTGTGGCTAACACCAATACACATAATAATGGACATCAACGTAAGGGAAAGCCGCCTCCACGAATCAGAGGGTCAGGTTTTGACCTTGAGCGGCAGCTAAACATGCCCTGCCCAAGGCATGGTACCCGGGAGAGGCCATACACTCACCTCTGGAAGATTGCTTCATTATGAAGGAGTACAAAAATTCCAATCTTTTTCAAAACAATCATGGGCCAGGTTGCGGCTCAGGTTCCGGCTCTCATGGCACGGGTTATGGTGGTGGAGGTTCTAATTTTGGCTTTCAAAACCAAGGCAATCCGGGCAGTTACGGCCAACAGAACATTCAGGGGAATCAACAGCATTTGCTTCTTGAATTTCTTCGCCGGTGGTTGAGACCAGCGAAAGTCCTGCTTGGAACCCATTTGCTTCATATCATCTTCACCATACAGATGTGACAAAACAGCCCAGGTGTGACTGAAGACTTCATGGAGGTAGTAATGGTTTTTATTCACTGCATTATGTGTAGCAGTCATGTTATGAAGAATAGAACCAAACTAACGCTTAACCCATTTGTGGTTGCGATCAACCTTCTGGTGAAGACTGAGGAGAAGCTCACGATCAGTCATCACCCTTGGAGCTGTGCCTTGAGGATTTTGCTTTGAAGCATTTGCGGCAGAGTCATGAGTGACAGAGTCATCATTGGTGGAGTAGGATGCAGCTTTGCAGAACAGACCATCCAATGGACGAATGCCTTCATCAATAATTGCAGCAGCCTTGCCCTTTTCATCAGATGAGGAAAATGTTCGCTTGAGGACTTCTATTGGGGGCAGGTAACTGACGTGATTCCGAAAATCAGCCTTGTAGTTGAGTGAAAATCTTGTTCTGAGGAATCTCATAATCCAAGGAGCATAAGGCTTCAACTCAAATGGAGAGAGTGCAACATGTGCTAGAGTCCTCATGAAGAAATAATGATAGTTGATAGGAATGCCATGTATGATATTGAATAGCAGATTCTTCATGTTGCTAACACCTTCTTCGTCATTCGAAACGTGGCCTTTTATTGGACTCAATGTCTTCGTCAGAATGCGATAGACAGTTCTAGGCACAAACAACAATTCCTTCACGACGAACTTGGTCCTTGGGGCTTGATCGGGCTTCAGCGGCTTCATCAACACTTGCATGTAGTGAGCGGTAAGTTCAGGTTCATGATATATGCAACGAGCGCCTTCAAGGGGAGGACTGACAGGCAGGGCATGAAGCAATTCAGAGGCCGGTGGTTTGAAGTGAGTATTCTCTGTCATCTAGTCCAATACCCAAGAGTTCACATCTTCAACATCTCCTGTGATGTGTAGTGTTGCGTAGAACTGAAGAATTAGCTCTTCATTCCAATCAACAATATCAGTGCAAAAGTTGAGCAGTCCAGCATCATGAAGAACACTGAGGACTAGCGTGAAGCAAGGCAGTGATTCCATGTCCACGTGAGGAATGTGCTCATGGTCGAAGACTTTGTCTTTGTTGAAAAGCAGCGAAGAATAGAAGTTTGCTTGGCTGGCAGTCCAAAAACGCTTCCTTCTAAGACGAGTAGAATCATATGGGTTGTAGTTCCTGAAGAATACATGCTCGTGGAAGAAGTCATCAGCCTTGAATTTTTGCTTCTTTGAGAAAGGATCCTTTGGCTTGGGGTGAGGAGTGTCAGTCAATTGCATCACAACCTTAGGAATCGCAATCTCAGGATCTGCAGGCTGAGGAATTTCAGTTTCTTCTTCAGTGGCAGCCTGGGTCTTCAATTCTTCGGCAGCAATTTCATCAGCACTAGTGGCTGGAATATCTTCAGGGATAGACGAAGTGGGGTGTGGTTCTTCAGATCCCATTTGAACTTCAGTAGTCACTGGGGACTGAGGAATTTGTTGCAGGGGAGTGAATAAAGGAGAATTGGGGTGCTGACTTTCCCAAAAGTCATCATTAATCA
Source organism: Triticum aestivum (assembly GCF_018294505.1). Taxonomy (NCBI): domain Eukaryota; kingdom Viridiplantae; phylum Streptophyta; class Magnoliopsida; order Poales; family Poaceae; genus Triticum; species Triticum aestivum. Next base: position 667,181,933 of record NC_057800.1, read on the forward strand.
CTGGCGTTGTGCACCCAATGTCCACATCCTCATCTTCTCCACTCATTTCTTCAACGTCGGCCTCTTCAGCAGTAAACTGAGGCATGGGTGATGAGACAACCGGGGTTGAAGGGATTGCATCCACTTCAATTTCTTCATCCAACTGCTCTGAAGAAGCAGCAGAAGGAATATCTTCATCGGATCCGCTTGGGATAACGTATTCTTCATCAAAAGGAACGAGTTCCTTTGATGGCATGCTCGAGACTGGAACATCATCTATCGGATTTTCAAATGAGCTGGTCAATTTCTTCATCTTCTTCGAAGCTGAAGATTATGATGAAATTGATGCTTTCCGTTTCTTCACAGTTGCACGCTCCGCAGCCTTGGTCTTCTTTGCTTCTAATGTAGAACGAAGAATAGGACTTGGTGTAGGTGCTGGAGGAGTAGAGGAAATTGGTTATGTTTCTTCAGGAACAACTAATGCAGTTGCCCTGGCGTGATCAGTTTCTTCAGGCATAACAGTTGAAGCTTCAGCTGTCCTGACAGTTTCTTTAGGCGCAACACTAGTGGTTTCCCTAGCAGTTTCATCAGCGGCTGGAATGCAGTCATCAGCCCTGGTAGTAGCATTTTCTTCAGTAGCCTGATTGTCATCAGCGGTGCTGGCATTTTCTTTAGTAGGCTGAGCAGATGCTTCAGCCAGAGGAATTTCTTGTTGCGTTGGAGCTGCAACATTGGTAGTGAATTTTTCAGCTAACTTTACAAATCTGACCTTGGCTCCAAGCCAATCTCCATGGTACGCGTCAAATTCATCATTGAGGTTTTTTATCTCCGTCTGAGCAGCAATGAGTTCATCAGTGGTCATTGTTACAATGTTTTTCTTCAGAAGGCGCTCCGTCTTGTACTGCGCTTTCTTCAGCTGCTTGGCCTTCTCAAATTTCCATTTCTCTTCGTCAATGAAGGTAGTCAACACATGACTTTGACTAGGAGTGAGGTTCATCTCAGGCAGAGGTGTGTTGGGGTCCTTGTGCCACAAGTCGATGAAGTCGAGGATCAACTTTGGATCCAGCATCAATGGCATGTTACTGCCTTTGGCTCTAGCAACCCTGTGATGTCTGTCTCTGAGGATTTCTTCAAGTTCTTCATCATCAGCTTCGTCCTCATAGGACGGTACTTGAAAGGCAACCTACTTATTTTGAGGCCTAGGTATAGTGCCTCGTCCAGCAGTGGCCTTGGTCTTCAGCAAAGTATGGCCAGTTGTAGAATGCAGAGGAGCTGATAACCTTGCAGAGGCTCCTAAGGCAATAGAGATGCCTGTTGTCCTTTGGCATGAGGCGAGATCCATAGGTGTTGAGGACTTTGAAGGAGGAGCTGAGGATTTTATAACTTGAGGAACTGGGGCGGCTTGAGGAATTGGCCGTGAGGGCTTAGCAACAGTTGGCCGTGAGGGCATTGCAGAGGAGCTTGGCTGTGAGGGCATTGAAGAAGAAGAGGCACTGGTATTGTGTACGGGCTTCTTAGGCATGGTCTTCTTCGGCTTGCTAGCAGAGGCCTCAGCAGTGGCAGCAGCAGAGTCTTCATTGAATTTCCTCACTGCCTCTTTTGCTACTTTGGCCAACTTAGCTTGACGCTTTGCCCATTCATTAGGATAGTCCTCAATGCACTTGAGGCTAGTGCGATCAGCTTCTTGGCCAGGTGCCAATGGAGGTCTTGGGCAGGGAGGGTGAAGAGCGAATTTCTTCATATATTTTGGAGTGACATACCTGTACTCTCTCCATTCTCGTGCCCATCTCCTCTCTATCCTTTGTATGTGATGACCCACAAGTATAGGGGATCTATCGTAGTCCTTTCGATAAATAAGAGTGTCGAACCCAACGAGGAGCAGAAGGAAATGATAAGCAGTTTCCAGCAAGGTATTCTCTGCAAGTACTGAAATAAGTGGTAATAGATAGTTTTGTGATAGGATAATTTGTAACGAGCAACAAGTAACAAAAGTAAATAAAGTGCAGCAAGGTGGCCCAATCCTTGTTGGAGCAAAGGATAAGCCTGGACAAACTCTTATATAGAGAAGAGCGCTCCCGAGGACACATGGGAATATCGTCAAGCTAGTTTTCATCACGTTCATAAGATCCACATTCGGTACTTTGATAATCTGATATGTGGGTGGACCGGTGCTTGGGTACTATCCTTACTTGGTCAAGCATCCCACTTATGATTAACCTCTATTGCAAGCATCCGCAACTACAACAAAAGTATTAAGGTAAACCTAACCATAGCATGAAACATATGGATCCAAATCAGCCCCTTACGAAGCAACACATAAACTAGGGTTTAAGCTTTTGTCACTCTAGCAACCCATCATCTACTTATTACTTCCCAATGACTTCCTCTAGGCCCAAATAATGGTGAAGTGTCATGTAGTCAACGTTCACATAACACCACTAGAGGAGAGACAACATACATCTCATCAAAATATCAAACGAATACCAAATTCACATGACTACTAATAGCAAGACTTCTCCCATGTCCTCAGGAACAAACGTAAATACTCACAAAGCATAAACATGTTCATAATTAGAGGGGTATTAATATGCATGTAGGATCTGAACATATGATCTTCCACCAATTAAACCAACTAGCATCAACTACAAAGAGTAATTAACACTACTAGCAACCTACTAGCACCAATCATGGACTTGGAGACAAGAATTGGATACAAGAGATGAACTAGGGTTTTTAGAGGAGATGGTGCTGATGAAGATGTTGATGGAGATTGCCCTCTCCCGATGAGAGGAGCGTTGGTGATGATGATGGCGATGATTTCCCTCTCTGGGAGGGAAGTTTCCCCGGCGGAACAGCTCCGCCAGAGCCCTAGATCCGTTCCGCCAAGGTTCCGCCTCGTGGCGGCGGAGTTTCGTCCGAGAAGATGGCTTCTTCTTTTTTCCCATCGAAAGACTTCAATAGCAGAATATGGCCACCGGAGGGTCACCAGGGGGCCCACGAGGTAGGGAGCGCGCCCAGGGGGGTAGGGCGCGCCCCCCACCCTCGTGGGCAGGGTGTGGCCCCCCTGGTGAACTTCTTGCCCTCGGTATTTTTTATACATTCGGAAAACGTCTTCCGTGAAGTTTACGGACTATTGGAGCTGTGCAGAATAGGTCTCTAATATTTGCTCCTTTTCCAGCCCAAAATCCCAGCTACCGGCATTCTCCCTCTTTATGTAAACCTTGTAAAATAAGAGAGAATAGGCATAAGTATTGTGACATAATGTGTAATAGCAGCCCATAATGCAATAAATATCGATATAAAAGCATGATGCAAAATGGACATATCAACTCCCCCAATCTTAGACCTCGCTTGTCCTCAAGCGAAAGCCAAAATCAAAAATATGTCCACATGTTTAGAGACAGAGGTGTCGATAAAAATAAAATACGGACATGGGGGCATCATGATCATTCTTAGAATAGCAACTTATATAATTCTTGTCATATGATTTCTTATGCTAGAGTAATAATTCAATCACAATTTCAGGTATGAATCGTAAACTTCATTGACAACAAACAAACTATAATCTTAGTCATTGGAGCAATTGCAATTTATCATAACATGGGAAAGAGTCAACATATAAGATCTTTTCAGCAAGTCCACATACTCAACTATCATATAGTCTTTCAAAATTGTTGACACTCTGGCAATACTTATGGATATGGAGTTTTAATCGGACACAGAGAAAGATAGGGGCTTATAGTTTTGCCTCCCAACGTTTTACCTCAAGGGTAATGTCAACAATAATAGTTCATGAAAACTCAAATCCAATTAGCCATATATACCAGGATCTTTCCAACATACTGTGCTTGCCAAAGGATGAAATGTAAAAAGGAAGGGTGAAGATCACCATGACTCTTATGCAAGGTAGGGGATAAAAGTAAAAGATAGGCCCTTCGCAGAGGGAAGCAGAGGTTGTCATGCGCTATTATGGTTTGATGCACAAAATCTTAGTGCGAAAGAACATCACTTTATATTGCCAGTTGTGATGTGGACCTTTATTATGCGGTCTATCACTTTTATTTCTTCCATATCACATGCTCATGTAAAGTTTATTTTCTCCCACACTAATAAGTCATACATATTTAGAGAGCAATTTTTATTGCCTTGCACCGATGACAACTTACTTGGAGGATCTTACTCAATCCATAGGTAGGTATGGTGGACTCTCATGGCAAAACTGGTTTAAGGGTATTTGGAAGCACAAGTAGTATCTCTACTTGGTGCGATGAATTTGGCTAGCATGAGAGGGAAAGGCAAGCTCAACCATGTTGGATGATCCATGACAATATAATTTATCTCAGGTGTCAGAAAACATAACCCATTACGTTGTCTTCCTTGTCCAACATCAACTCTTTAGCATGTCATATTTTAATGAGTGCTCTCAATCATAAAAGATGTCCAAGATAGTATATCTATATGTGAAGACCTCTCTTTCTTTATTACTTCCTATTAATTGCAACAATGACCAAAACTATGTTCGTCAACTCTCAACAACTTTTATTCATCATACTTTTTCTATGTGAGCTCATTACTCTCCATGAGATTCACATGATCTCTTTGTTTCTTTCTATTTCTTTCTCTTTTCTTTTATTCCCTTAGTACCATGGCAAAATAATCAAGCCCTTGACTCAACACTAATCTTTATTATATAGCTCACGGACTCGATTACATAGAGGAATCATAAAGCAAAACTCACAACTAGATCATACTAAGAACTTTTATTCTACTAGATCAAGATATTACCAAAAGGATTGAACTAAGAAAAATGGTAAAGGTAAAGTGATGGTGATACGATACCGGGGCACTCCCCCAAGCTTGGCAGTTGCCAAGGGGAGTGCCCATACCAGATACTCAATTCTTCTTTGTTGGTGAAGACGGTGGTGACTTTGTTGATGGCGTAGGCTTGTCGTCCTTCTTCCAAGGCATAGGCTCACCATCATAGAAGGATGACCGAGTCTCCTGAAACCTCAAATCTGCAGCCAAACTCATCCTCTTGAATCTATATTCATACTCACAGTTTTGATTTTGCAGGTCATAGATCTGGGCTTGGAGGTGCTCGTTTTTCTCATGAAGCTTGAAGATGGCCTCCCCAATGTCCTTGACGTCCATTTTGTGGTTGTTGGTGAACTCTGTGATCATAATGTGATTGGAATCGAGTCCATGTTCCACCATCTCCTGACACTTGAAAGCTTCTTGCTCCAATGCCTCGAGCCTTGCCTCCGTGCTTCCGGTCTTCCTTGGTCCCTCAAAATCGCGGATGTGCAACAACCCCTCACGCATCTCAATGGTTTGAGGGTGTTGCAGCACTTCTGCGAGGTAGGGGTTGATGACCTTCTCGAAGAACTGGTCCTTGGGGGTGCTTGAGGACGACATGACGATCTGGATCTGTCAGAAAAACAGCTCGAAACAAAAACAGGGGATTTTTGCGTGATACGGGAGTCAAAACCTCTGGGAGATTATATAATGAATTTTTACCGACCAAAATACATGTCGTGTAAGAAAACGGAGTCCGGAGAGCACACGATGTGCCCACGAGGTAGGGGGTGCACCCAGGGGGGTAGGGCGCGCCCTCCAACCTCGTGGAGCCCTCGTGTCCTTCACGGATTGCTTCTTATTTTTCTATTTTCCTAAATATTCCAAAACAGAGAAATATTGCCTTAAAAACTGTTTTGGAGTCGGTTTACTTACCGTACCACATACCTATTCCTTTTCGGAGTCTGAAACGTTCCGGAAAGTGTCCCTTATGTATTCCTTCGGGGTTATGGTTTCAATAACATTGGTTTCAACATTTATGGGATTACCTGAGATATAATGTTTGATTCTTTAACCGTTCACCACCTTCGGATTTGTGCCTTTGAAGTTGTTGATTTTTATGGCACCGGAACGATAGACCTCCTCGATAACGTAAGGACCTTCCCATTTAGAGAGAAGTTTTCCTGCAAAAAATCTTAAACAAGAGTTGTATAGCAATACATAATCACCTATATTAAACTGATGCTTTTTTATCCTTTTATCATGCCATCTTTTAACTTTTTCTTTAAACAACTTGGCATTTTCATAGGCTTGGGTTCTCCATTCATCGAGTGAGCTAATATCAAATAACCTCTTCTCACCGACAAGTTTAAAATCATAGTTGAGTTCTTTAATAGCCCAATATGCCTTATGTTCTAGTTCGAGAGGTAAGTGACATACTTTTCCATAAACCATTTTATACGGAGACATACCCATAGTATTTTTATATGCAGTTCTATAGGCCCATAATGCATCATCAAGTTTCTTGGACCAATTCTTTCTAGATCTATTAACAGTCTTTTGCAAAATTAATTTGAGCTCTCTATTACTCAATTCTACTTGACCACTAGACTGAGGATGATAAGGAGATGCAATTCTATGATTAACATCATATTTAGCAAGCATTTTACGGAAAGCACCATGAATAAAATGTTAACCACCATCAGTCATTAAATATCTAGGGACTCCAAATCTTTGAAAAATAACTTCTTTAAGCATTTTAATAGAAGTGTTACGATCGGCACTACTAGTTGGAATAGCTTCTACCCACTTAGTAACATAATCAACAACAACTAAAATATGTGTATATCCATTAGAGGAAGGAAGGGTCCCATATAGTCAATGCCCCAAACATCAAATGGTTCAATAACAAGTGAATAATTCATAGGCATTTTTTAACATCTACTAATATTACCAATTCTTTGACATTCATCACAAGATAAGACAAACTTACGGGCATCCTTGAAGAGAGTAGGCCAATAAAAACCAGATTGCAATACCTTATGTGCAGTTCTACACTACTAGGGAAAACCTTATACATAGAATGTTACCAGTAGCGCTGTACAAAATCAAACGCTACTGCTAATTAGTAGCAGCGCGCGTAAATAAACCGCGCTACTGCTACGACTTTTGCAGTAGCGCGTACTGGCGAAAAGCGCTGCTGCTATGTTTGAATTGGGCGCACATGGCTAGCCCAACCTAGTAGTAGCGCGTATACTGGCCCAATGCTACTGCTACGCTCCTTAGCTGTAGCGCGCTTACGTGTAAGGCGCTGCTGCTAACGTAAATAAAATAAAGTGAAAAACAAGTAGAAAAGTAAATGAAAATGAAAGAAATAGAAAAAGGAAAAAGGAAAAAAATAAATTGTAAAGAAAAATAAAAGAAAAAAGGAAAAAAAGGAGAAAGGAATAGTAGTAGTGGGTTTCAATAAACGCGCTATAGCTAACATAGCTATAGCGCGTTTCCGGAAACTCGCTACCGTTACGTTTCACTTAAACAGCGGTTCCCCCCCCCCCCGCCCCTCGGCCACCACTTCTTCCTCAAATCCCTCGCCCTCGCCGCCGTCTCCCCAATTCATCGTCGCCCACTTCGTCGCCGTCTCCTGCCGGCGTGGACGCCCGCAACCTCACCATCTCCCCCTGAGGCCGCCGTCATCCTCACCGCCGCCGCCCGAGGCTGCCCTCAGCCTCACCGCCGCCGCCCGAGGCCGCCCTCGACGTCACTGTCGGCGCCCTCCACCTCACCGCCGCCCGAGCCCGCCCAGGACCGCCGTTGCCCGTGCCCGAGCCCGCCCAGGACCGTCGTTGCCCGTGCCCGAGCCCGCCCTCTCTCCCCTCTCTGTAAGTCACCCACCCCTCCCCCCCCCACTCATCTCTCTCTGCATTTTAGAGAAAAAAATTAGTAGAGAAAAATTAGTAGAGCAAAAGTTAGTTAGGGCAGTAGGGTTTAATTAGTGTAGATGCTGCTTTTATAGTATATAGTGATACTAGTAGATGTTAATTAGGTTAGGGCAATAGTGGTACTAGTAGATGTTAATTAGATGTTTTTCAGTTAGGGCACTAGAGTTTTGCTAGGTTAATTAGGTTAGTAGTGCTGCTAGTACTAGTGATACAGTAGGTTAATTAGGTGATGTTAAATGAATAACCTAAATGAATGAAATTAGTAGTTAACTGAATTTTTTTCCTTTCATCATTATAGAGCACTAAAGTTAACTGAATTTTGTTCTATTAGTAGTTAAATGAATTTTCTTCTACACTTTGTTTTTGAATTAGCTTGCGAAATTTGGACATGTGGTTGCTCGTGTATATTTGGAAACTATTTCCAGGGAATGATGCTTAGTGGCCTATGTTTTGCCGGAATGTTGATTCATTTCTTTTCCGGCAAATTTCAGGTTCTCGATTTGTCCACTTTTTAGCAAAGGTCATGTCGAAATTTTCCATGAATTTCGGCATGACTTGTGCTACAAAGTAGGACATATCGAGTGCCCATGATTTGCCGCACCAGGAAGGAGTCAACATTCCTGCAAAACAATAGGCTTTTTTTATGTCATTATTCATTTTATTAGGTCTAGAATTAATTGACTGGATTTAATCATAGGAAACATGGCTAGCAACGATGAAGGACAGGGTTCTGGTGATTGTGACGATGCCTACCGGGCGGCAAACGAATTTTTTAGCCTTACCAACGGTCAACCGATGTTATTGCTGGGCCCACCAGTGGCATCGGGGAATGAGACCGACACGCAGACCGATGCTGAGACTGAGACCGGCGCTCAGACTCAGACCGGCATTGAGACCGGCGTTGAGACTGAGACCGGCGCTGCCTCGAGGAGCGGAGCCGGTGTAGAACCGAAAGCAAAGAGGCAACGGGTTCCTAACA